>NW_016107695.1:613334-726083 GCF_001604975.1 Cebus imitator | reverse complement strand
GCCCGCTTTGGCCTCCCAAAGTGCTGGGATTACAGGTGTGAGCCACCTCTTGCACTGGTGTCTGCACATGTGAATAAGTAGTCACCTAGACCTTATGGACTGACTTCAGTGAGGAAAGCCTTTCACCTGAGTGGAGAGGTATGGGCCTGTCTGCTGAGAAGGGTGTGCAGAAGCACTTATGGCACTGGATCTGGTGGTGTGCAGGGCACCGGGTGGCTGTGTGTCACGCAGTGGCTTAGCTCCGGAGGGGCAGGTGGCAGCTCAGCAATTCAGGCAGCTGGGATCTATGATACTGGCCATTGGATAGCCCTCAGTGCCAAAAGCTGTTGGGGAATCCATGGTGGCTGTGAGGGCTGTGGGGGCTTCAGCATCACATCAGGGTCGAGTTGTCTAGTTGTGAGTGCCTCCAGGAAAGCAAAGCCTAGGGCTGGTGGTGGGAACTGTGTGACCATGGGTATGCATGTGATAGTGGGGCTGGGTCTGGTGGTGGTGGGAGAGACATTTGTGGGTATGTACAGTGACTGTCCTGGTCTTGGAGCCAGTGCACCAACCATCACACAGGCTGGGGCAGCTCTAGCAGTGGGGGCAGTGGAGTGGTGGCTTAGGCATCTGGGGTTTGTAAAGGCAAAAATGTGAGAGCTGATGGTGGTGAAATCTGTGGGGAGTCTTTGCCAGCTGCAATGTCTGTTGGCTTTCTTGGGGGAGAAATTTGCTGGACTTCCCAGCAGTTCCCACCCCAGTGGAGCAGTCCACTGGGGTCCACCATGGTGAACGCTTGGGGTCTTTGGCAATGAACACGATGGGAGGTCCGTGGTGCTTGCGAGCACTGTTGGAATCCTAATGGCAAAGGCTACTGGGGTCCCCTGCTGAGCAGGCAGTCAGGCACTGCACTGGCACCCCCTGCATTGCTGGTACTAACAGGCACTTTTCTTCTTTGTTCCTAGCTGTATTCAGACATGTCAATGATGTGGCTTTCCCCAGTTACCTAGGTTGGTTGGAACAGAAGCAGGTGCTTCAGCCAATGCCTCAGAAAGCTGGTCACTCACCCTGCTGTCTTTCTGCCTCATGAGGAAACTCACAGATCAAGGAGCTCCCTCTTGGTGCTGAGCTGTGCCAGCCTGGGGGTGGGGTGATGGAGGAAAAATCAAACTCCGCTCCCACCCTTTCTGTGCAGTTATTCTCTCTCTCTCTCGTTCCACTGTGGTGCTGCAACTTCTTGACTTTTGAACTCTCCTAGGATTATATTAGTTTATGAATGGCTAATGTTGTTCTCTGTTTGGAGGTGCAAATGATTGGGTCTTCTACTCTGCCATCTTTGTGATGTCAACCTCTGTTCCTTTTATCATTAACCTTAATAAAATCAGTTTCTAGTAAATACTTGTGTGATTTCTGGAATGATGCATCTCCTATTTATGCCGCTATACCATGCCTGTAAAATTATTCTCCTTAAAACATATGATAATATTGAACACAGATAAACCAAAATTGTATTATAATTTTTGACATTGTTTTCCGTAGCTCCACTTATCTATTAATTTTTGGCCAAATTGCTTGAGCCTCTAGGTTTTGGTTTGTATATTTGTGTAATACAAAGACTAAACTATAACACCTCCAAGTCTCATTTCAAATTTATTCTTCTGAAGTTCTTTGAGTCTATTGTTTCTACCATGGAAAAATTTTATTACTTTTTAAAAATTGATACACAAGAGGGAATGTATCCATGAAGCCTGTAGCTTGTGGCCTGGAACACTTTATGTCAGTCTCCACTTTGCCTTTTAACAGCTCAAGCCTTTGCTTGCTGGATAAGTTTCCACTTCAAGAAGAAAAAAAATGATAAATGATTGGAAAAAATCTAATTTAATTTTCTTTAAATAAATGATTTGCCTGTTGATTCAAGGTATAAAGCTGGGAATAAATTTTAAAATGTTTTATTTTCCTCTAAAATACAACCAAGTTTTCAAACTATTTCCTGTTGAAACACATGTGCACTTTTAAAAATAATCATCACAGCTGGACACCAAAGATTGATAGCAGTGTTCTAAAAGACTCCTTTGAAGGAAAGTGAAGTCAACCCTCCCACCCATGGGATTTCCCTAAATGTACGGCAACCAGGCTAAAGAATATCCTCACCAGATTGTATTATTTTTCTTCCTGGAAGTTGAAACACAAGCTACTGTATTGCACGGAGATGTGAGTTTTGGAGTTTTAGTGTCTGGAACGGTGGACGGATTTAAATCAGGGGTAAGAATGTCTTGGAGCTCGAGGGCATTTATCAGGATTAGAGTAATCCACATGGGTTTGATTCATGCTTAGTAGGCTGGATCCTGGTTTAAACTGCAGATGAATAGGGGAAAAAAAGACTCATTTTTCTTATAGTTTATGTTTCCTTAAATTTATTGAAGAACTGACTGTAAAATAATTCCACCGTCAGTGGAGTTTAAATTCTGGAGCAGTCACTGGACAAAATGTGGTAATCTTGGAGTTTGTTAATTTATACAAAACCGTTAGAAAAACCTTGCCGATGATGCTGCTGGTCTGAGCCTCAGACCTCAGTCATGAGCCCCAGAGCCCCGTGTTCGTCTCCATGATAGCGGTTCACACTTTTTATCTATCATTTTTGCTATCTCCTCTTTGAAGTTAGGGCCATAATTTACAACTCTGCTTACAGAAATGGAAAACTCACACACACGGAGTGAGTAACGTCTCTGAATTTGATTTGGGTAACTGAGGACACACGCCTGGATGACAGTGGACTATGAAGAAGGAAGCACATTCCCCGTGTACAAGCTGGGCTACGCCTCCCAGTCGTGGGTGTCCCTGCAGATGGCACAGGCCTCCAGCATAGTGCTCCTGAGAAACTGTCCTCAGAGCTGCCCCGCATGGCCGTTTCCAGCAAGTCCTCCGTCTTCCCCAGGCCTCACAAGCATCAGACCTGCTCCCATGCTGCTTCCTCCCCGACTTGCTTCCAGCCTTTCTTCCCTTTATTTTTCAGTTATTCGGTTCAAAGTGGTCTCCAGGATTTCTAACTCCAATTTGCCATCTGTTTCCCAGAGGATGCTGACAAACAGGATGTGAATTCGATCATGTACATTTTTCTAAGCTAAATTCATTGTTTTAATGATTTTTCCCTGAATTTTATATAAGGTGATAAACAATATAAAACTGTTTACTTTCCAGACACTGTGATTAGATACATTGTATATCATTGAGGTTTAGCAATTTTTCCATTTCAAACTCTTACATATGATATTAATATAAAATCTTTGGTTACCTTAATTCTTAAACAAATATTAAATAACCTGGAATCATTTATTTACCTATTTGAAGAGCTGCTTTGAAACTTTAGCCGTAGAAAGGTTGACGTGAAGCCAACAGGCACAGAATCTCGGGGTCTTCCCCGAAGACTTGAAATGGAGTGAAGATAGTTAATGAAAAAAGAAAGAAAGAAAAAAGAGCCCAAGATTTAGTGTGGTTAACTTGGGTTTCATTGTTCAACGTCTGGTAGAAAAATCTAAGCATGTATTCCTTTACTGTTTAAAAAGGGGTGCAATTCCTTTTGACAAATATAATTTCTATGGCAACATCTTGATTACTCACCCTAACATTTAAACTCTAAAATGTTCTTATTGTTTAAGATGAAGAATATGAAATGACTCACCTTATTTAATAATATTATTGATTCTGCATGTTGACTTCAAAGAATATTTGATCATGTTTTTGGAAAAGAGAACTCAGATATTTTGGGACAGAATTTTTATTTCTTTTTTATGCATCTTTATTCTTGGCTGAACTTACAACCTTAAAAAATAATACTTATATGCCTGTGGTTACCCTTCATGCAGTATTTTTTTTTAATATAAATCAACTTTAGCCCACTCGTTACCCTCCTCCAAAATTTGTTTCCACTTGACTTTTCCAAGCCTTCCTTTCCAATGTGGCCACTTTCCCTGCTCACACCTTCCTAAATTGTGGTTCCATTATTTAAACTGGGAAATAGTTTCTCAGCTAAAGACTCATTTGTGCAAAATACATTTACCAAAAATAAGTTCTTAAGAAAGCAAAAAGGCTTCAACCCACACTTTTTCCAGGATGTCTGTAATTTGTTAGGCTCTATCAATTTTACAACTAATATATTTTACTCCATAATCTCTTCCAGATATTTTTCATTAAACTTTTACTCACAGTTATTCCATGTCAATTTCTGTTTCCAAAGCTTCATGTGAAATTCGTAATTGTCTCTTCTACAACCCCAACACAACGCAGGGCGAATTGCAACAGCAAATCTCCTTTTGACTTGCTTTGGTCAGTGCTAGAGTTTCTCAAATGCTGAAATGACAGCTGAAGTATCTCTATATTCCAGTATTTTCAATAAAATCATCTATTTGTTAGTCAGGAAGTCGCCTAGATATTCGCATCTTCTGATGCTGATGTAATAAGAAAATTTTTATGTTTGCATCATCTATATCCAAGGTGCATAATGGGAGAAACAATTGATATTGAAAGCAGTGTTTGTTTTATCAGCATTTCCACCATCTCAAACTTTTGGTTTAATACTAGGCACCTAGAAAAGGATTTAAGATGACCTTTCACATTTTTGTGTCTTCCCTGATTACATGGCATAAGGGCAAAACTGGCTCAGGAAGAGCAGACGTGAGGCCTGGTGAGAGCTGATTACCGGCAAGTGCAACGTTATTAAGGTATACCAGCATAAGACAAAGAAGCTGGTTGATATTTATCCAATAACTTTATTTGGATGTGTGCTGTGTGTCTGGCTCCCTTGCAAGTCCTTGCCTTTTAATATGGAGTTTAATGCAGTAACATTTTATTTTAAAATATAGAATGACTTTCTAGTATAAAATGTAATCACCGAATGCCATCGAATATGAGAATCTCCCCACAGGTGTGGTTAGGGATCAAATCTCTGCACTGCTCCTGTGTTTGGACAAAGTGGAACTCAGTGGAGAAACCTGCGCTGCTTGATTGCCATCTGCTTCATAAATGCACAAATGAATGAGCAGAGGAATTCATGAGTACGTTCGTAAAAATATTTTTTCAAGTGATGTTAATGTGGCATCTGTTGCCAAAAAATATTTTGCAGATGATAAATCTATGCAGTTCCAATGGGAGGGATGAAGAGAAACAGCTATGGCGCCCTGCAGACTTGGCTTCAGCACTGCTTTTCGGCTTCACGTCAGTAATGTGACTATTTTTTAACCACAGTTTGTTGTTAATTTGTAAAGTCAGACTAACTTCCACCTTCATTACAGGGTTTCTAAAAGAATCAGAGGGTAAAATATACGTGGTTGTAAAAACGTGCCTTATAAACTTGAAAGCACTGGAGAATAAGTGATACTCTCTTTTATGGGGTGGGGGGTGCTAGAGGTCTTCATTGCTACTGAGTTGCTATTGCTCTTAAATCTTTCAATGAATTATGTTAAAACATACATTAGAATACAGAAATATAAAAACAGATTGCGTTGCTGGATATAATTCACATATGAGATTTCTATTCTTTGATATGAAGCTTATTTCCTACACAAAATTAGCATAATTACTTACATTTTTTTATCCTACAATGATATTCAAAATTGATTTTACAAAACACTAGAGACCTTTCTTCTACTTGGTTAAGTTTAAAAACATAAAGTTTTTATTGCTTCAGGGTAATCTGTAGGTATCTATGCAAAACCTACCCACGAGGCTGACTTCAGAAGTTTCATGTTCACCTCCCTGTAAGTCTGAATTTACTCTGTCCACTGACCCAGGCAGTTCCATCCCCATTCTATAATACACTTTCACCCAAAGAACCAAAATGTCAGGCCGAGTAAACAGCACCAGGGGTCACGTGCTTGTCATAAACAGCCGAAACGGCATTGCTGCTACAATGACTATTTAAATCTGCTCTTTTTCTTCCCTAGATAAATCTAAAAAAATCACCATGCTCTTTAAGATAAGCTGAAAGGGAAAACCAAAAAAGCGGAAAACCAGATTCAGAAGAGAAAGGAAAGATACGTTGAGTGAGGGTGTCCTCCACAGATGCCTCTTGGCAGAGGTTCATGGTGCAGGGAGACGTCCAAGGCTCAATGTTTAGACATCCAGGGTCTCAGCATCTAATATGGCTTCTGCCATCCACGGCCGCCACACATGATTTTTGCCTAAATTCAGTACTTTTCTATCTGAATCACGTTTTGCACATAAGAGAGGCAAGGGTTTAAAACATCAGTTCATTGAATTCTCATTTTAACCACTTACATAGATAAATCATTTTTAACAATCAGGGCATCCTTTTGATATGCACCCAGGAAGTGCATGAGGGTGTGTGTGAACACTGGGAAACAGGTGAATTCAGATTTTCCTGTAGTTGCCCAGCCGTGGTTTTTAAGAGATCTGGAAGTCCTAAGTGGATCACTTAGTCCGTTGAGCTACTGTCAATTGTCCGGTAGTTCTCAGAGGACTGAGCAAAAACTGATGGGAAGTGAAATGCCATGTGTGTTTGCTTGCTTAGGTGAATATATCTCCAGTGTGAGGCCACCCATGTCGGCTTCCATGAACCTGGAGGAACCTGGAGCAAGAAAACCAAAGGAAGTATTCAGGAAGCTGTGGATGCGACTGCTGGCATCATCGGCAAGACGACTTACTGTTTACCATTTAGGAGAACCCATGTTCTCGTTTCAGGCAATGCTTAGAATGAAGCTCCATTAAACATGCTTGCTCCGAGGACTGTCCTTAGAAAGGCCATGCTTGTTATTGCAATTGTTGTGTTATTTTAAGGTAACTCTTCCCTTTTTGGTGGTGGATTGCATTCTTTAGCTAGAGGCTGTGCTTCTGCCCTGATTACTCTGAATGCAGAGCCAAGGACACATCCATCTTCATCAGTGTCACCTTAACAACAGGAGCAGAGGATGCGTCTTCCCCAAGGGGCCAAGGAGACCAGCGTCTGGCTTCCTGGGATCTCCTAGTGTTCTCCTTACCACCCTTAACATATGTTTTTTCCATGCCATACATTAGCGCTCCACACTTATCTACAAAGCTGAAACTGCAGTTTGACCCATAACCTCCCATTTCCCGGATGCTTATTCCTGGCCCTTACACTGGTAATTTGCTAAGAAAGTAAATTTTAGGTTACCTTACTGTGGTGGTTAATACTGAGTGTCAACTTGATTGGATGGAAGGGTACAAAGTATTGATCCTGGGTGTGTCTGTGAGGGTGTTGTCTAAGGAGATTAACGTTTGAGTCAGTGGACTGGGAAAGGCAAACTCACCCTTAATCTGAGTGGCCACCATCTAATTTGCTGCCAGCGAATATAAAGTAGGCAGAAAAACGTGAAAAGAGAGGCTGGCCCAGCCTTCCAGTCTACATTTTTCTACCGTGCTGGATGCTTCCTGCCCTTCAAACATCAGACTCCAAGCTCTTCAATTTTGGAACTCAGACTGGCTCTCCTTGCTCCTCAGCCTGTTGTGGGGCTTTGTGATTGGGTGAGTTAATACTTAATGAGCTTCCCTTTATTTGTACATGTATTCCATCAGCTCTGTCCCACTAGAGAACCCTGACTAATACATTCACCATGCCCACACTCACTGTGTGGAAGATGCACTCAGTAATTTGCTTGACTAGTCCTCACTTCCCTGTGAGTGTGCATGTCCAGATCCCCGGATCAAAATAGCATGGCCCACACCTTAAATATATATGACACAATAAATTAAAACTATGACATTCCCATGTGTTCTCAGCATAATGAAAAACAAATGCCAGATTCAGTGTGTTTTCTGAGGAGAGCAAAGTAGGGAAATGTACGTGCCAAGCTGGAGTCCCTTAAAAAAATGAATTTCAGATATTTCACCCTGCTCTCACCAGGAGGGGTTCTTTGCTAATAATTGTGAAGGAACGCGATAGTCAGATGCACAGAGGGCCTGAGTGCAGCTTTAATAACTTTGGACAGAACCTTGGTCCTGAGCGTGAGTCACGCTGAGGTCACTGTGGACGGCCGAGCCCCGGGCCGTGAGTCAGCCCCTCGAGGCTCATGATGCAGCTTCAGCTCCACCAACAGTAGGTGCTTACAGACTCACGGGTTGCTGGGTTATGACCGAATGAATCAGCCCGCGGGGGAAATGGTTTATGATAGAAAGTGGGACGGCGGTGCTAGTTTTTTGTTTGAGTTTTGTGTGTCTACACAGTTTGACAAAAATGGCATTTTATTTAAGCATTGTGCACATTTCTTAAAGAATCCGAGGTAACCTATCTTGAGAAAAGGAATTCAAGCTGGAGCGACCACAGACCTCGTGCTGAGCATTGGAATCACTGCTCTGCCAGATACCATTTCAACATCTATTTCCATCGTTCCTCACAATATTACTTTTAACCGATGTCAAAATAAACAAGCCCAGGAATATCCAAGCAATTTGTTCTCAGAGCGCCTTGTGTCCAGCTCAGTGCAGGGACTGAGTCAGTAATACTTCCGCAAGTTACAGCCTTCTTTGTGCTATTCACAACAACAACAAGAGAGGCGCCATGATGTTTGTGCCCCACGTATTAATTTAGGCATGGTTATAGCAATTATTTTAATGCACAGGGACTGTGCATCTACCTGTGATTTTGATTCTGCATTAAGGAACCATTAATACCAAATGTTATAAACTACGGAGCTGGGTTTATATTTAACATGCACGCAAAATAACTGTCAACAATTTAGCAGGTTGCTTACAGATTAAAACTGTGTAGACAAAAATCACAAGTAGAGCATTGTCCACACCCCAGAAGGACTCCTGCTTCCCTCCTCACCCCCATCCTCCCCTCCTCCCAGAAGGTGGCCCTGCTCTGAGGGCTCATGCTGCAAAGCGGCTCTGCCCATTTCTAAGCTGACCGCACGTGATGTCACGTGACACGTGGCCTTTTGCGTCTGACCCCTTCTAGTCTGCATGTTGTTTGTGGCATTCCTCCGTGTCCTGTGCAGTAGAGAAGATGCCTTTCCTGTAGAGTAGCCCGTTGTAAACAGAGACACTGTCATTTATTGATACATGCTACTGCTGATAGGCGTTTGATCTGTTCTCAGTTTGGGGTCATAATTGAATAAGACGTCTATGAACATCGTTGATAAGGTTTGGCTCTGTGTCCACCCAAATCTCATCTCAAATTGTGATCCCCATGTGTCGTGGGCAGGACCTGTGGGAGGTGACTGGGTCACGGAGGCAGTCTCCCCCAGGCTGTTGTGATAGGGCGGGAGTGTCACGAGAGCTGAGGGTTTAAAGGTGGTGCTCCCCACTTTGCTCTCTCTCTCTCCTGCTGCCCTGTGAAGAAGGAGCTTGCTTCTTCACCTGCCTCCCTGATTGTAAGTTTCCTGAGGCCTCCCTAGCCATGCTGAATGGCAAGTCAGTTAAACCTTTTTCCTTTATAAATACCCCATCTCAGCAGTTCCTTTTAGCAGTGTGAAAATAGGTGAGCACAACACCCGTGTGCTTCCTTGATGTTCACATGCAGGTTCATATTGTCCAGTGCAGCAGACAGTGTGGACACCTGACGCAGCAATGAATATGTCTTCACTGGATGCCAGCCACAGCCAACACAGCTGCTGCCATCTGAAATTCACTGCGTTCATGTCAAGGCTGCACTGCCTGGGAGCTGTTCCTCAGCAACATTCAAGTGAACAGGAAGGCTTAGCGGGGCCTGTCCTTCGGGAGGCACTGGGCTCCTCTGACCACTGGCTTTGGCCTTGGGGCTCTCCAGCAGCACTGCCAAAGTCTCTTAGTCTGCACAGAGGTGCAGGACGTGCCCTCCCAGCCTCCTCTCTCTCTGTCCTCCTCTGGGGTTGGACTGGAGTCCCAGCCTGGCCACTCTCCTGCCTTGTTTCCCTTGCACAGGCATTCCTCCTGGTAAAATTCTCACCCAGCTAATCTCTGCGTGGCCTCTGACCCCTGGAGCCCCAGACCACCCAGGTCACTGTGCTGATCCTCTTAGATTCCATGCACAGCAGCACGTCTGAGGGTTTGCTGCTCAGGGTCCACACCACAGACCCCACAAGAGTATCCAGCGTCTGTGGAACAGGATGCCCCACCAGGAGGCAGGAGTGCTTAGGAATACAAACCCCAAGGAAGTCTGTGGCCTGGGATTGACCAGGACAAAAGCTCCTTGCCCTCACCTGAGGTAGGACACATTCCGAGAGGCAGTTTCTACTTCAGCGCTCTATGACAGATCCTGCCTAGGCTGGGACTTTGCCTGAAACCCAAGGTTTGAAGAGGATGGCAGGAGTTTGAAGGTGCTCCTTAGAATTAGGGAGAGAATTTTGACCAATGAATCACTGCTCGAGGAGAGGCCGGAGCTAAAGACCCACTTGAAGCTGTAACTATGGGCATCCCAAGAGCTGAACTGGCGGGAATTCAACCAAAGGCATCGTGACCACAGTGTGTCTAGGTTTCAAAAGTATCTTATTCTTATTGACACACCAGATTTGTACATAAGAATACACAAAACCAACTGACACTTGATGTCTTTTATTTAAAAGTGTGCCCTTGAGAAATGTTGAAAAAGCAGAACTTTCTGGAGAAAAACTTTGGAATCAGATGATGAAATCACATTCCGAAATATGACTTTACATTAGAATGTCTGCTAGAGAAGCCTGGAGTCTGGATAAGGCCGACAACAGCAGGCTGGAGCTCCTACACCAGCCCCACCCTGTGTGCTCTGGGTGGCCTGGAGCAAGGAGTGGGATTCCTGGGTTTCCTGACGCCACCTCCTGAGGGCTGCAGCAGGCGCGGAGCAGCCCAGTTGAACGGATGGAGCGGCAGGGGCTGTGGTCAAGTGGAGGGCTCCCAGCCCCTGCTAGGAATGCTGACCATCACCATGGGCCTTCATAAATACCCGGTGGCTATAGAAGTATTTGGGAATTCACCAAGACATCCCAGCTGCCTCTCCTCTGGAATTCTTCATCTTGACCTTAGATAATTACTGCATTGCAAATTCAGAAAACTATGTGGCCAGCTTCAAGCCAGAGAGCCACTCGGGGCTGTGGAAGAGTTCAGCCATGACACACAGCAGGGCGCGGGGAATGGCCTTCTCTGCGTAATTGGACCACTATGGCCACAAACCTTGGTCCTTTCTTTACAGTCCATCTTAGCAAAAGTATTTAACTCCTTGAAGTCTTAGTTCCCATATGTGTAAAATGGGGAAATAGCTGAACCTCCCAGGAGCACAGGCAGGTATTCCAAAGACATGGACAATTGGTTAGTGTAACTGGGCTCCATTTCTTGAAAATAAGCATTTTGATAAGAGAGAAATATAAAGTATATTTTTAAATGACAAAATAAAGAGGTTTATTATTATTATTTTTTGAGATGGATCCTCACGCTGTCACCCAGCTAGATGGAGTGCAGTGGCACAATCTCAGCTCACTGCAACCTCCACCTCCTGGGATCAAGTAATTCTCCTGTCTCAGGCTCCCGAGTAGCTGAGACTATAGGTGCACACCACCATACCTGGCTAATGTTTGTATTTTTAGTAGAGACAGGGTTTCACACATTGCCCTGCCGAGGTTTTTAAAAATCTATGTAATGATATTAACAGATCACATAACATACTGTTGAGTATAGTTTGCCAAAAAAACATGCTTTATAATCTGATACATGTTAGTTGCAATTCCTGTCACTTATGGA
Source organism: Cebus imitator (assembly GCF_001604975.1). NCBI lineage: Eukaryota > Metazoa > Chordata > Mammalia > Primates > Cebidae > Cebus > Cebus imitator. The sequence continues at coordinate 714,440 of NW_016107695.1, read as the reverse complement.
CATGCACATCTTCACCAAATAAACGTTTATTGCTTCCCTAACGAGCATTTGCCCAAAATTCTTAACATATAAAATTGAATTCCTCACCTACAATGGACATCATGATTCCCACTTTGAGGACTAACCATGATTAGAAATGAACGGCCCTGACCGGGTATGTGGCTCACACCGGTAATCCCAGCACTTTGGGAGGCCAAGGCAGGTGGATCAGGAGGTCAAGAGATAGAGACCATCCTGGCCAAAATGGTGAAACTCCCATCTCTACTAAAAATACAAAAATTAGCTGGGCATGGTGGCATGTGCCTGTAGTCCCAGATACTCAGGAGGCTGAGGCAGGAGAATCACTTGAACCTGGGAGGTGGAGGTTGCAGTGAGCCGAGATCTCACCACTGCACTCAAGCCTGGTGACAGAGAGAGACTCCATCTCAAAAAAAAAAACAAAAAAGGAAAACAAAAGGAAATGAATGGCTCTAAACAGAGTGTCCTATAGAACGCTGACCTCACAGGGCACCGCTGGCTTCTTTTTACCATATCCTTTTAGTCCCTTGGGACTGCTGTAAATAAACCCGTGGATTGATCATTTCTTCTTGAGGGAAGTTCATCTAGGCATATTTGGAAAAAATAAACAAAACACATTGGGCAGCTTGAGAATAGGCCAGGGGCTGCCTCACACTACAAGTCTTCAGAGATGAGTCAGGATGATACTTCAACTCCCTTGGATTAAAGATGCGGAAATGAGGAAGGGATCATTACATCTAAGGTCACTTCCGAAAGTCAGAGGATATCGGAAGGCATGTGAGGAAGTGAGGGAGGCACTGCATAGACTGTTTCTGGTAAATAAAGAGCCACTAAAGCTTCTCATGTGCTTCCCATGTGATCACTTGTTTGTAAGGACTGTATAGTTTGATAAGGCAATATTAGTGCACAAAGCAACAATCGGAGAACACACATGTAACTAGTAAGATGTATGACATAAACTTTGTCTACTTAGAAAGCTGGAAATAAATGGGAACTCAGTGAGGGCTGAGGCATCTTGAACAGCGGGAATGACCCTTATTTTGGAGAGCTATGGTTTTCGTTTTCAGCTTGTAGCCAACAGCTCAGGCAAGGAAGAGATAAGTTACAGCTAACTTCTTGGCTGTGGCAGCTAACGCAGGAGGATTCGCACTGGGCCGTGGACACATGGTCTGCTTCTCATTCTTTGTAGAAAAACTCTACAAAGCCCATTTGGAAAACATTTCACAACAACTGAATGACATGACCAAGCTGCACGCGTTCTTTAGTTTTTAATACAAAGTTCGGGCGGAAAATAAATCAGAAGGGACATGACAAGACATGACATTTTCTGATGATGCAGTTTCACTGTGTCTCCTACTGAGATCTTCACTGAACCGTCACAGGACACGAACACAGGGGAGTGACTGAGGATGTGGAAGTCGTTTCCTCCAGGGTGTGCAGGACGTCGCTGCGTTTACTTGAGGTAAATCTCGCAAGCAGGTGAAGCTTGCTTGAAAAGTCTTTGAATAACAAATTAAGGAGGTTTTACTTGATTCTATAAGCAATGGATAGGACATCAAGTTTTTTTAGAAAAAAGTGGACACAATTTGAGCAATTCTAGCATACAGTTAGAAATTTATGTCTGGGACAAAGTTACATTTGCAAGTTTATAGTTCCTAGTGTTAGTTTTTAAGCAGCATTACAGCAACTAGCCTGGTAAAAGCAAGGACACGGGTAATACGCCCAAGGTCAGCTCAGGGTGAAGTGGGCCCCTCCGTGAGGACCTTCTGTCTTCAGTGGAGCAGAAAGCAGGGGGGAGCCAGGCCTTGGGTGAATTCCTTGAACAGCTGCAATCACCCTGGACTTTACTTAGGGACTTTTTATTCCCCCAAAACACATCTTTTTTAGGTGAGGCTGCTGTAATTTGGTTTTGGTTAGATGCTGCCAAGTCATCGTTACTGACACAATGGACGCAGTTGATACTTCCAAGAAGTCTGGCTGTGAAAAGGGAGAAGGAGACAGAGCAACAACTGAAGTGTGTCCAGAACCACCAGGGAAGCTCAGGTCATATGGTCACATTCATCCACAGGCATGAATATGCACCAGAAGAAATGATAGGTGCCCCACCAAGGCCCAGGTCTCAGGGGAGGCCCAGGCTGGACCCACTTAGATGGATGAAGCCCCGTGAATCCCAGCATCTCTGCAGAACTACACACCAAGCATCCCTGCCTATCAGAACCAGTGTCTTTTCATCATCTACGAGCTCCACAGGAAGCCATCGGTCCACGGGTATCTCTGACAGACTGCCCTTTCCAGCAGGCTCTGGGGATTCTCAGCTGGGGCTAAAGACTGTTACAGCTCTGGGTCTGTGGTCTGTGCACACTTGGTCTGCGTGCTTTCTGGGTAGCCTGAGCCTTTGCACTCTAAGGCAATGGTGAGGAAGAGTGACTTCTCGTGTGCTTGTCTGAGAAGGGCTGTGTCCTACTTGGAGTAGAGCTAGAAATGTGTTCCCTATTTACAGTGCCTCAGCCCCTTCCTGCAGGACACCATCAATATGTCTTACGCGATAGGAGCATCTGGAGAATGAAACACAGGTGACAGGAAAGGATACATGAGGTGCAGCAGGAAGGCAAGTGAAGGACAGCACGGGGCCCTGGGAACCCCATTGAGGAGGCAGCACTCAGATTCCTTATTAAACGTTGAGTAGAAATTTCCCAAGAAAGGATGAGATTTCAGTGTGTCTGGTGTACTCAGAATATGGTGAAGGTCAGCTTCGTTGAACTAACCAGTTGTATCTGGAAGACCAGGGAAAGCTGAGTGAAGAAAGGGGTTGAGGCGGATTGAGTCATTACCCACATACCACAGCAGGCTGCTCTAGCTTGCTGCTGGACACAAAGGCCCATCGTGGAAGGAGTTTAAAGACAGTGCCAGATTCGAGGTGTATTTTAGGATGTCTGAGTAAAGATGGGCAGGGAGAGCTGGGCCCGTCACTGCTGACTGGACCGACTTCACCTCAATCAGGCGCACGTTCACAGTGTCATCCCCGGATGGGCAGATTGTCTTCTGTGCCACAGCTGGCTCACAAATGTTTGCAAGGAAGAATATGGTTTTCTTACTTACTAATTTTAAAGCCAACCTGGATGTATGACCTTCAACTGTGTTTTTTCCTGACTTAAAGGGACAAACATATTACCTCCATGTAGTTTTAGAAACCATTCTTTCATTTACAGCTATATTTATATTCAAATTAAAAGCTAATTTCAATTTTAAAAATGTTACCTTGAGGAACCTCTTCACCTTTTTTCCATCCCCCAAAATGTAGGAGTAAATTTGAATATCTTGGTACATATGAAAGTATACATTATCTGAATTTTGGGGGAATATTTTAAGACACTGATTTTGTTGCATTATTTGAGTTTAGACAATAGTTAAAATAAGTATTCATACGTAGAGGTCTTTGTGTTTCATTAGAAATATATCCAACTAAACATAACAACAAAAATCACTTGGAAAGTACATATCCCTTATACCCTTGTGCTCTTTTTCTGTATGTAACTAAATGTGGGATATATAAAAATATTCCATTTCGTTCATTTAACAGTGAAAAGCCATTTAGTGTGTTTGGAACCCACACAATATGATGGAAAGCACAATCACTTTTAACAGTTCCTGAAGGCGAGTAGAAAAGTGACTCACACAGCCAAAGCAAGAAGATTTTGGATGTAGAAGCAAAGAGAAGCAGACACAGATGTCTAAGGGGGGAATAGGGAGGCGGGCACCTGGCACCTCCTGTGCTGTCACGCTGGGGCCCTACTGGAAGGCACTTATCACCCAGAATGGCTTGCGGCTGCCTTGGCATCTCCTGTGCTGAGGCTTTTCGTAGGTGACTATTTCAGAAATGGAAAGTGAATGTCTAGTCGTGTCTTGTTCATGAAAAAAGGACCAGCAAAATTACATTGAATCAACATTTATGAAAATATAACCATTGACGAATCCTCACTCTCTAATCAGTTAATTGTGGAGTCATGGAGCTGAGCCTCAGCAGCATCTAACTAAATCGGGAGTTGCCCAAATCCTTCTAGTGTCCAGCCCTATGGGCGTGCCCTGAGCCCCTCTAGGAGGACCATCCCACCACGCCCTTAACACTGGCTTTGGGAAATTACAAAGTAGATTCATTTTGTCCTGAGCCCATGGAGGGCTCAGGGAGACACTTCCTGTCCTCCCAACCCTGGAGAGGGCTGTGACACAATTCCTGATGGGCTCTGAGCCGCTCGACACTCAACACGCCCGGCTTCTGGATCTGCCACCATCCCACGGGGCCAGTTGGTCTGTGGCCTGCTATGGGTCAGGAATCACCAATATTCCAGTCCCCTCCACCACACGCCCTTTGCCGGCAGGCCTGAGTCCTCCCACCATGGGATAACAGACCCGGGAGGGAGATGCAAGTTGGCTTTCGGAGGAGTTCTACTCTATCCCTTCCACCACACCACACGCACACTTCCTTCCCCTGTGAGGAGCGAGGGGACGCCGCATTTCCCCTAACCTAGAAGCCTGGGGAGTGGGCTTTGTGGGTGGCTCGTGAAGGATGGCGAAGACTTTGGTCTCACTCTCTGCTTGGGTGCCAACATCATCCGCACTCTGCTGAGCAGACCATTCTAACACAGAAAGTGCCCTGCTGTGGCATTGCCAGGCAGAGATGAAGATGGACCTGTCACTCAAATGTGGCTCTGGGCAGGTGTACAAGGTGAATTCCACACACACCACAGGCATCAGCATGGCAGCCGGGAGGGGCACCTGAAGCCTCACAGACTGCAAAGCTGTTGTGAATCACTAGAGTGGGGAATGAAAAACTAAAATGCAAGGCAACATCAGCAAAGACTCATTGAGCATAGGTATTGCAAACCCTCGGACAGTAAGTCATGAGATATATTCATAAATGACACATTAATGAAGGAGATTAAATAGAATCATGTTTTAGAAATCTCTCTTTACCCAAAGGAAAGCAGAAAACAAAAGAAAGTTAAATATGGATAAATAGAACAAATAGAAAATAGTTAACAAGATGTTGGATTTTAATTCCCTCATATCAATTTAACCTCAAAGGTGAATATTCTAAACATGTCTTAAAAGGCAAAGACTTCCAGATTGGATGAAAGAGAAGACTCAACTACAGCCTTTCTGTAAGAAATTCACTTTAAGTATAAAAGCACAAATAAGTTAAAGTGAAAAGATGGAGAAATATGCACCCGACAAACACTAACCAGAAGAGAGTTGGAACAGCTACATTAACATCAAAGTAGACTTCAGAAAAAGGAACCTACCTGGGACAAAGAGGATGTTGCATCATGATGAAGCAATCAATTTTTCAAGAGGATAAAACTCTCCTAAATATGCAGGCACCTAGCAATACGGCTTTACGTGAGACTTAAAAACGAATAAAACTTTGCTGGTCAGTCTTGCAATTCCAGTCACACAAGCCAGTCTTTGTCTCTAAGTTATTAGTGGAATAGAAAGACAAAATATCAGCATGGATAGAGATGATGTAAATGACACTGTGATATAATCTGACCAACTTTCACAGGACACTTTAGAAAAGGCTGACAAGAACTGCTTCACAATGTCAAGTTCACGGGAGACACAGAAAGCTGAGGCATCATCACAGCTGGAGACTGAGGACGCATAGCTTCCCGCAGTGTGAGATTCTGTATTGCATTCTGGAGCAGGAACAAGGCAATTGTGGAAAACTAAGGAAATAAGAGTTGGGCTTGTGCTTTAGTTACTAGAACAGGTACCAACGTCCATTTTTTAGTTTGATGTTTGTACCATGTGTGATTTTAGCATTGGGGAAGCGGGGTGAACCGTACACAGGAACTCTCTGTGCTGTCTTCACAATACTTCTATAAGTCTAAACTTCAGAATAAGAAGTCTCTAGATAAAGACAATGTATAGGCATGTACCCATACATGTAGGCACTCATATAAACGTACGCATACATATACATACACTCATATACACATACATATGTATGAATATATTTGTGAAATGTAAAAAGTAGTAGTAATGTACTACAAAATTTTAAAACAGACTGAATAACTGGAATATGACTGTTTTTACAATCAAAAGTATTTCCCAATTACAGACTGGTGACTAAAATGTTCTTATTTTAGTTGTCAGAAGATGGAGACCCAACATTAATACCTCTGTTGACAAGAACAAAGTCTATTAAGGCATTTCCATCTTATAGAACATCAGAATGAATATAAATTCCTTCCCTGAAGCCATAGGATCGTGTGATACACTGCACTCTCTCCAGAAGTCAAATAAACACACAATAAAGTAATAATAAGACCGCATAGACGACCATTAGACGATACACATCAAATTACCCAAATACAATACTAAATGGGGCCGGAAGTGAACATTAATAGACCCTTTTTGAAAGGCTCTTTGCATACCATTAATCTTTATGAAGTTACGTAATTTGGCCTAATACTCTTACTTTAAAAAATCTATAATAAGGAAATAATTTTAAAATTAGTCAAAAATTTTTGTAAATGGTGTTTATTACAATGCTATGTATAATACTAAAGATATTTTGATTTCCCTATGTTGAGGGTTCAATTTTGTTTCCCCAAAATTCATATGTGAAAGTCCTAATCCCCACTGCCTTAGGACTCGTATTAGAGTTAGGGTCTTTATAGAGGTGATCAAATCATCACAAAGTCATTAGAGGGGCTCTAATCCAGCATGACTGGTGTCCTTATGAAAAAGGGAAGTTTGGACATGGATGTGGTCAGGAAGAATGCCTGATGCAATTGAAAGAGAGATGGGGTGGTGGTTCTAGCAGCCAAAGATTGGCCTAAGAGTCTTTTGTGGGACCATGTGAAATACAGCCAATAGGTAACCGAAACATGTCACAGATAGCCTGTCTTCTGCAGCCTGTCCTAGAGTGACCAGTTACAAGGTACATCATCTTCCTTTCATTTGACTGATTTTTGTATTGGCAGCATGGACTAAGGTTATGCTGTGGTAAGTAACAAAGTGTAATTCCCACAAAACACTGCATATTCAAACTATAAAAGGTTATTTTTTTACTCGACATCCATGGCGTATCTCAGGTCAGCCGGGGGCTTTGCTCATCAGGCAGGCAACAGTACCTGGTCAACAGAGAAGCCATCATTTTGAATTTTGCTGTCCACAATTTTGGTAGAAAGAGAGTTCTTGATGATTTCACTCCCACGACTAAATGCTCCAACTAGAAATGGCACACATCGCTGGCCAGACCTAGGTACATGGCTCCACCCAACCACAGGTGGCCAGCTCATGCAATGTTCCTGGGAGATGGACGTTTAAAGATATTTAAGGAGAGCCTTAATATATACTCTCCTTCCCCAGCACCAAGGTCCCTGACTCCGAAATGACAGTGGTGGTGTTAGCTTTTTCACTGAATTCACACCTGAAATGGATTTTACAAATGATGACTTTCATAACTAGTTAAGTAAAAAATTCACTTAAGCCCAGTAAACAAAATGTGCAAATGCATTTTACACTCAGCAATATACTAATTAATCTCACTGTCTGTGCTTGACTTAGTACAGCACAGGGCACACGATTCAGGAAACGTTTTTCAGCTAACAATCAATATTGTGGCCCAGCAGCGTTTCATATGTACAAGAAGACATTACTCTACACACGAGAAATTAACACAAATACTCTGGCTTCTGAGTCCCCGACTCCATCTTGCCAATCACGTATTTCCCCGAATTCTCAAGTCCTTTGGTACAAGAAGTCTACTTAATTCTCTTTCCCTAAATATGCTTCACAGCTGCAGGCAGTAATGTGTGAGCCACATGCCTCTCCTAAGCACCTGCTCTTGTGAGATCGTCTCCTCAAAGCTGTGCCGTGAGCCGGGGGCCATACTGGGAGCCACACGCAATTTGCTCATCGGCAAGGTTTTGGCCATTTTCAAAGATATTTCTGAATGATTCAATTTGACTGATGTCCGTAATCATTTTTAAATATTGTTAACATTTGCAAATCTAAAACTTTATCTGTGGAATGACTATGTTCTAGTATTTGTCAATTCTATCAGAAAGGCTGGAAATTATGAGTCTTATAATGAAAACGGCATCGCAGAATTTACAAATGTGTTTAAGTACACACATCATACTGAAGTCATAGTGTGTATGAAAATGGCTACTTTATTAGAAGACACTATCAACATAACTTCAGAGTTTTCCAGATAGCTCAGGGTACACTAATGTCAGAGGTGTTTGAACCAGAGCAACTCCATCTTGAATAGGGCTGGGTGAAATAAGGCTGAGACCTGCTGGACTGCATACCAAGACTGTTATGGCATTCTAAGTCACAGGATGAGATAGGAGGTTGGTACAAGACACAGGTCATAAACACCTTGCTGGCAAAACACGTCGCAGGAAAGGAGCTGGCCAAAACCAAGATGGAGACAAGAGTGACCTCTGGACACCCTCACTGCTGCACCCCCACCAGCATCATGACAATTTACAAATGCCATGGCAACGTCAGGAACTTACCCTATATGGTCTAAAAAGGGGAGGCATGAATAATCCACCCCTTGTTTAGCATATCATCAAGAAATAACCATAAAAACCGGCAACCAGCAGCCCATGGGGCTCCTCTGTCTACAGAGTAGCCAGTCTTTTATTCTTTTACTTTCTTAATAAACTGGCATTCACTTTTGCTCTGTGGAGTTGTCTCAAATTCTTTCTTGCGTGAGCTCCAAGAACCCTTTCTTGGGGTCTGGATCAAGACCCCATTCTGGGAACACTAGTAACTGCTTACCATAATTAAACACTACTAGTTGAGATGGGAAATGCATATCTTAAAACCCAAAGAATTAGAAACAGAGAACCTATTTTTAAATGAGTTGCTAAAGTCTGCTGATGTGTCAACAATATGTAAGTTACTTTTTTTCTTGAGACAGAGTCTTGCTCTGTCACCCAGGCTGGAGTGCAGTGGTGCAATCTTGGCTCACTGTAACCTCCACCTCATAGGTTCAAGCGATTCTCCTGCCTCAGCCTCCCCAGTAGCTGGGATTACAGGTGCCTGTCACCACACCTGGCTAACTTGTTGTATTTTTTGTAGAGATGGTATTTCACTATGTTGACCAAGCTGGTCTCGAACTCCTAACCTCAAGCGATCCACCAGCCTCAGCCTCCCAAAGTGCTGGGATTACAGGTGTGAGCCACCATGCCTGGCCTGTAAGTTACTTTTAAACACACTGAAACGAAGTGTGTAGCTCCAAGAAACTACAAAGAGGGAAAACAGAGTTTCCATTCAGTGCTTTGCATGATTCCTAAGAGGCTTTGCACGTTGGCCTGTGAGCAGCAGAAGTTAAGCTGGGATGGAGGAATGCACCCTGGGCAAGGAGAGATGGAAAGGAAAAATACCAGCTGTCTCTGATTGCTGACGGGAAAGAAAAGACAGGGAACAACTGCAAAACCAATGTTTGTTGGTAGATTTTCAAATCACTCCCAAGCTCCTGGCTTCCACGCCTCCATCCTCTTCCCGCCCCCACCAATACCTTGGAAAAAGTAACATTTCCTTAAGTATAGAAACAAACAAAGGAAAAATCTTTATGGGAGTTGAGAAAACATAAAGAATGTAAACGAGCCTTCACATCTTTCCAAATGCACGTGGAGCAGGAATTCCCACTGGAATGTTGGCAGTCCACATTTTTCCAACCCAACATTTTTGGTGGAATTACTGTATAAACATAAACTTTACTGCCCTTCTCTGATTCCACAAGTCAGGTTCTCATTTCTATATAGAAGAGTGACAACAGAGAGGACATTTATTTAAATCTACTGTAAATTCAGGGCCCTGGAGAATTTGTTAAAAGTCCATTTAAAAGGGTGAATGTTAATTTTGCTGCTGAAGATGTTATGGGACCTTTTTATATTTTGTCTTTAATGAATCATCAAAAAGAAATGAGTTCTTTTCAACAATAGAGCTCATTTGACACTCACTTAATTTTTCCAGCACTGCAGGCTTTTAAATTTTTATATAGCAAATAAGATAAGAAATGTGCATACCCTCAGCATTAAAATTATTTCCTAGACTAAATTTAAGTCTTGAAACAAAAATAAATTCTGGACATTGCTCACTTAAGGAATGGAAGTGTTAAGAGTTATAACACCACAGAAAAATCTAATCTGCCTATCATAAACTAATTAGCATTTAAATAAAGCAATACATTTGAAGATTAATTAGTGGCAGGACACCAGACATGTCCTTAGATTTAGTCTTGACCTGGGTAAAACCAATCTCTTTTGCCCTGAATCCAAGTGATGAGAGGTAGGCCATGCAGTGTCAAGACACGAACATGCAAAAGGGGTCTAGAATAGGATAACAGTTAGAATTAGGTCATGTCAGATAATGAACAAATAAGGATAATTTGGCATAGTATCCGGCAAAGATACATATGCAATAATAATTTACAACAGTTTTAGGAATGTTTAGAGCACTACATTTTTTCCCCCAAATAATCCGCTATCAATTGGAAGGATGTGTAGGATAAGCAAGCATCAGGTCCCTGAACAATTCTTAGAAAATAATCTAGTCAAGTTGACCAAGCATACACTGCTTTTGGTCAGGTGCTGTTGAGACTTTGTGGTGCCCGTGGTGGGGTAGGAGCTCCTGGCCTCCTCCCCTGTGACCTGAGAGGGTGATGGGCCAGCAGACAACCTCACTGGGCTGAATGTTGCTCCACTTCCAAATGCCAGGACAGGCCAACCCCCCTGAAACAACCCAGAATGAAACACCCTCTCTTCCGTGTTCCAGGCTTTTCATATCTGGGCATCCATCACACTGATCCCTTCAATCTATCCTCTTCGAAGCTTCTCATCCCTGTTTCCACCAAATATACTTGGAGGACTGATTCGAGAGTCTTCATTATATACTAATGACCTTGTTTAAAACATGCTTCAGTTTGTTAGTATAGTTTTATAAGTCATCGGTTATGTAATTCAATAATCAAGACATGAAAAATAGTGGAGCACGGCAACTTACTTATCTTTAGGTCTCTAGTGTCTAACTCAGTGCTCAGCTCACAGAATGTCGTCAGATAAGTGTCAGAATGAAGCCAGTTTGTCTCCTCAGAGTAGCATTTAATCTGGGGGTGGCCACCGAACCCCTTTGAATTAAGCTGAGCTTGCAAACAACTCAAGGCCTTATTCTTTTCCCATTTTTCCTATTATACGTGAAATCTCCCCTTGACCCCATGTGTATATCTGCTTTTACAGGGTAGAAGTGCAGTTATTTTAAATTTATTTTCCATATATTTCCACTTTTTTTATTTTTGACAAGCATTTAAGATACGTATCATGAAATATTAAACTCTATATTTTGATTATCATTAGTTGATATGGTTTGGCTGTGTGTCCCTACCCAACTCCCACTTTGAATTGTAATAATCCTAACGTGTCAAGGGTGGAATCAGGTGGAGATATGAATCATGGGGGCAGTTTCCCCCATGTTATTCTCTTGATAATGAGTGAGTCTCATGAGATCTGATGGTTTTATAAGCATCTGGCGTTTCTCCTGCTTATGCTCATTCTGTCTCCTCCTGCCCTGTGGAGAAGAGCCTTCTGCTATGATTGTAAGTTTCCTGAGGCATCCTCAACTATGCAGAATTGTGAGTCAATTAATCCTCTTTTCTTTATAAATTACCCACTATCAGATATTTCTTCATAGAAGTGTGAGAATGGACTAATACAGTAAATTGGTAGTGCAGACAGTGGGGTCCTCTATTAAGATACCCAAAAATGTGGAAGTGACTTTGGAACTGTGTAACATGCAGAGATGGGACAGTTTGAAGGCTCAGAAGAAGACAGAAAGATGTGGGGAAGTTTAAATTTCCTTGAGACTTGTTGAATGGCTTTGACAAAAATGCTTGTAGTGATATGGACAAGGAAGTCCAGGCTGAGGTGGTCTCAGATGGAGATGAGGAACTTGTTGGGAACTGGAATAAAGTTGCTATGCTTTAGGGAAGAGACTGGTGTCATTTTGCCCCTGCCCTAGAGAACTGTGGAACTTTGAAGTTGAGAGAGGAGATTTAGGGTATCTGGTGGGAGAAATTTCTAAGCAGCAAAGTGTTCAAGAGGTGACTTGGGTGTTCTTAAACACATTCAGTTTTGTGCATTCACAAAGATATGGCTTGAAATTGGGACATATGTTTAAAAGGGAAGTAGAGTGTAAAAGTTCAGAAAATTTGTAGCTTAATAATGTGATTTAAAAAAAAAAACCCATACTTTCTGAGGAGAAATTCAAGCCAGCTGCAGAAATTTACATAAGTGATGAGGAACCAAATGTTAATCACTAAGACAATGGGGAAAATGTCCTCAAGGCATGTTAGAGACTTTCGTGGCAGCTCCTCGCATCACAGACCCAGAGGCCTAAGAGAAAAAAATTGTTTTATGGGCCAGGCCCAGGGCCTTGCTGCTTTGTGCAGTCTTAGGACTTGGTGCCCTGCATTCCAGCTGTGGCTCAAAGGGGCCAAGGTAATGCTCAAGCCATTGCTTCAGAGGCTGCAGGCTGCAAGCTCCAATCCTTGGCAGCTTCCACGTGGTATTGAATCTGTGGGTGCAGAGAAGTCAAGAATTGAGGTTTGGGGACCTCCACTTAGATTTCAGAGGAAGTATGGAAATGCCTGGATGTCCAGGCATAAGTTTGCTGCAGGGGCAGGGCCCTAATGGAGAACGTCTGCTAGGGCAGTGTGGAAAGGAAATGTGGGGTCAGAGCTCCCACACAGAGTTCCCACTGGGGCACTGCTTAGTAGGGCTGTGAGAAGAGGCCCACCACCCTCCAGACCCAAGAAAGGCAGATGTGCCACCAGCTTGTACCATGCACCTGGAAAACCACAGACACTCAATGCCAGCCTGTTAAGGAGTTGCCCAAGGCCACATAAGCCCACCTCTTGCATCACTGTGTCCCAGATGTGAGACATGGAGTCAAAGGAGATCATCTTGTAGCTTTAAGATTTAATGACTGCCCCACTGGATTTTGGACTTGCAAGGGGCCTGTAGCCCCTTAGTTTTGATCAATTTCTCCCATTGGAATGGGTGTATTTACTCAATGCTTGTACCCCCATTGTATCTAGAAAGTAACTAACTTGCTTTTGATTTCACAGGCTCATAAGTGGAAGGGACTTGCCTTGTCTCAGATGAGACTTTGGACTGTGGACTTTTGAGTTAATGTTAAAATGAGTTAAGACTTTGGGGGACGGTTGAGAAGGCATGATTGGTTTTGGAATATGAAAAGACATGAGATTTGGATGGAATGATATGGTTTGGCTTTGTCCCCACTCAGAACTCACCCTGAATTATAATAATCCTCACTTGTCAAGGGTAGGTCCGAATGGAGGTAATTGAATCATAGGGGCAGTTTCCCCCATACTGATCTCTTGATGAGTGAGTCTCACCAGATCTGATGGCTTTATAAGCATCTGGCTTTCCCCTGCCTGCACTCATTCTCTCTCCTGCAGCCCTGTGAAGAGGCGCCTTCTGCCATGACTGTAAGTTTCTTGAGGCCTCCCCAGCCATGCTGAACTGTGAGTCAATTAAACCTCTTTTCTTTATAAATTACCCAGTCTCAGTTATTTCTTTATAACAGCATGAGAATGGACTAATACATTAATACAAGAGATGTAACATAAATTTGTCTTCTCTGTTCACTCTCCTCCCACATCACCCACATCTCCATGCTACCTTATACCTCCCAGAGCTGAAAACAGGACACCCCTGTGGCATGGATTCAAAAGCAGAGAAGGTTTTGGTTTAGAGAAATAAATGGAAATAAACAAATCAACCAGGTTATAATCATGGTATATAGGAGAGGTATTTACAAGTCATAAGACTGACACAGCTTTTAAAATAAACTCAAGAACTCGGTGAGGATGCAGTGAAGGTGAGAGGGGAAAGATTAGCAGGAGGAGAAGGATCTAGGAAGATGAGCAGTCAGAGGGAAAGGCCTTCACGTGCTACCTTGAGCACGCCATGCTTCATGGTGAGAGAAACAGCGAGCACTGGAAGTTTTCAAGCTGTGGGGTCAAGATCAGATGTGAGCTGATGATAGACATCCTTGGTAGGCAGGGGAGGTTGGATGTTCTGGTTCACTCTGGTGGAACTGGACCTTGTTTTAGTAGGTGCTCATGGATATGCTATTATTGCAAATACTGGCTTATTTGTATGTAGGATTTGGAAGTCTTCCAACTGTGTATTTCGTATGGTTTCATCCCAGTTCCACAACCACAGTTCACTAGCTTTAGAGACAGGGCTCCTCCTGCACTCGGCTTAGGGTACTCATCTGATCTCAGGCTGGATTAGTGCTGATTGATTTCACTCCCGCCATCCATCTCCCTCTTCACACAGCTTGCAAGGCCTGAGGCTCCCAGTCTCAGCCATTAATTGCTATTTCTAAGCTTCAGTTTCACCTTAGTAAAATAGAGATCCTAATGATGCCTACATGGGATGTGATGATAAATAAATACAACAAAAGACTAGAAAACTTGACTTAAATGAGGACACACTCTGCCTTGGGGCCTGTCTCCTCTACTGCTGTTTTTCTGAAAGAACTCAGAGTAAAATTTGCTTCTACAATTTATGGAAGAACAGGCAGAAATTCCTAGAGAATATAAGCATAATTCATCATAGAAAAAGCTTGGACTCATCAAGTCAACAATAGATTTGAAGCCTCAGGATGATATTTCTGATAAAATTCCAAGAGAGTTGAAAGTTTAAATATTTCCAACATATTTAAAAAATCCTGCTCCCTTTTATATTTTCCAAAGCCTTTCTCTTTCAACTCTTCCAAAATACTAGCTGAAGGGCAAAATCAAACAAAGAAAATGTGTTTCTATTCAAGAAATGCTAAAATAAATATGTAACGATTTCTTGGTCAAAGTTTTCCTTTCTCAAGACAAAAATAATTTGAAATCACATATGATAACTATTACCATGCCCTTCCAGATTGTGAGGCAAAGATTCCTGCAACAATTTACAAGCTGACAAGTGAGGTCGTGGTGGAGTGCTCAGAGTCCAGAGGACTGGGCAGGCAACCAGGCGTTGCTGTGGGAGATCTGAGCTTCAGTGTGGTGGGGGAGGCTGACACTCACCTCAGAACTGCCCACCTGCTGCATTTCTCAGTGTAGAATGTCAATGGCACAGCCCACCTGCCGTATTTCTCAGTGTGAAATGTCAATGACACTGCCCACCTGCCATATTTCTCAACGGGGAACATCAATGGCACTCCCCACCTGCAGTATTTCTCAGTGGGGAACTCAATGGCAAGTCCACCTGCCGTATTTCTCAGTGTAGAATGTCAAAGGCACAGCCCACCTGCCGTATTTTTCAGTGGGGAACGTCAGTGGCACTGCCCACCTACCATATTTCTCAGTTGGAAACATCAATGGTACACCTCCTCTGAGCTTTTCTTTCCACGGAGCTTCCTCCAGCTTCACCTCTGAGCCCCCAGGATGGGGCTTCTGGTGTGACTGTAGATTCCGGTGATGACTGGTTCCATGTTCTAACAGGGCTGGGTTTTACTGCACTGATTGTGCACTCGCTCTCCATCTGTACTTCACCACAAAACACAGACTCCATATTTCTCCCCAAGTGAACACCCTTTCCCGTTGAGGATACCTAGACATCATAATCTGGGTTCTCTCATGAAGTCTGTGTTGTTACAAGCCTGCTGTGTTGCAGGAATTTTGTGCATAATGTGGATAAGGTCGATGAAGTCATTGCTTTCTAACAGAGGAGACCATGCAAGAAACACAAAAATGTGATGTGGAGAAGCACAGAACACATCGCTAAGGACCCGCCCAGTTCCGGGGGTGGAAAGCACTCCCCAAGGAAGGGCTGCTGGCTGCAGTCCCCTGGGGTCAGGTACCCGGAAAGTCTGTAGGGAAAGCGTTTATTGAGGTCTGGAAGTGGAAGAGGATTCTTGCCGGAAGGACACACAGTGTAAACCGGTGTATATTTCATCGAGGTCTGGGGGTATTTCCTAAGATGATACAGATAAAAAAATGAGTGGTTCTAAGAATGATCTATAAAAGTTATCTATGTGCATAAAGAGAATGTTAAAATCTTGCTCTTATGAACAGCATACAAAACTATAAAGTACACATTCCACAGTTCTTAATTTCCCACTGTGCCCAAGGCCTGTCCCCCTCTCCCCACTCAGCCGGCTGTCCTCCGTCCGGCTCCACAGGCATGAGGGTGTGTGCACCTGTTGGCCTCTGCCTGCCACTCTCTGGACTGTGCTGGCTCCTCCAGTCCTTGCCTGCCCTGCAGTGCCCAGGCCCTCACCCTTCCCACGCTTCCATCACTCTGAGTCTGCATTGGAAGCACTTAAGGGGCTCTACCTGGCAGTAGTTACCACTCCACCTGGAGCTGCTGCTGACCTTTTCTGGGTCTATTCCAGCACTGTGTTTGACTTTCTTCATGGAACTTTTCACCATCTGAGATTATTGACAATAATTCCCAGAGAATACAGCACCTGTCTGTTTTGCTCAGCCCCGGATCCCTTCCTACCCAGGATTTTGATGAGACTTGTTAGAGAATCCGCACCTGACAGGACTTGGGAATGAATGGAAATCTTCTGCCCAGGAGAAGGGCTTTGCAGCCTCCAGGGCTGCCTGGATCGCCGTGGACATTGGCTGTGCCGTGGGCTTCTTGAGCTCTGCCGGCTCCTGGGGCTGTCAGCTGCGATCACCTACATGTGCCCAATGACTGCCATTCACATGGGGATTTGCGGCAAACCACATTTGGTGGCCACATATGTGCTGTAAATGGTGCAAATGATAGCTTCTTGGCCTTTGTAAGATGTACAGTGGAAACAAAAAACTAAAACCTCTGCTCAACACATTTTTAAAATTTTGTTTGGAAAAAAAAATGCTTTTTCCTGTAATATTTCTTAACCATCAGCACAGCAGTCATCCTCGGACAACACTCTTCACAAACAACAGACAAGATTTGGGTTGCGAAAGGCTGTGAAGGTGTGGGAAAGGAAGAAGAAAGTCATCTTCAGAGACACGCCTGCTGTTTGGATGCAGCCTTCCCAGCTCCCATCCACCCAAATTTGCTCCTGGTCTGGTTGAGTTGGTGGAAGATGAAACGCCCTCCTCCTGAGGAGCAGTGCGGTCCAGGAGAGAGCAAAGGCTCTGCAGGCCTGGGAGGTGGCCAGATACGGATGTGGAGCCCAGCCAGGCAGAGAGCTGTGCCAGAAAGCCAGGAGAATTCCAAAGAGCAATGAGAGAAAGCCAGGCCGTGGGGTCACTGACGGCATCTTCACGTGGACAGAAGAGACGCTCCCTGGAGCGTGGCCCTTCACCCTGCCTAGCATGAAGACCCCAGGGCCCCCTTTAACCTCCCTGTCCACGCTCACACGTGTAACCTGTCACCACCCTGCATTAGTTCATTCTTGCATTGCTATACGGACATGCCCGAGACTGGGTCATTGATAATCCCAGCACTTTGGGAAGCCGAGGCGGGCAGATCACGAGGTCAGGAGATTGAGACCATCCCAACCAACATGGAGAAACCCCATCTCTACTAAAAATACAAAACAATTAGCTGGGCGTGGTGGCGCACGCCTGTAGTCCCAGCTACTCCAGAGGCTGAGGCAGGAGAATTGCTTCAACCGAGGAGGTGGAGGTTGCAGTGAGCCGAGATTGTGCCACTGCTCTACAGCCTGGGTGACAGTGCGAGACTCCATCTCAAAAACAAAAAAACAAACAAACAAAAAAAGAAAACAAAAGAGGTTTAATCAGCTCACAGTTGTGCAGATGTACAGGAAGCGTGGCGGCTTCTGCTTCTGGGGAGGCCTCAGGAAAAGTCCAGTCATGGCGGAAGGCAAAGCAGAAGTGAGCGTGTGAAACCATGTAGCGCTCCATTAACACTCACCCTATCATACTTGTAACAGATGCATTGAGGTATAATTTTATAGATTGAAGTGTACAGTTGGATGTTTTAACAATGGCTGGCATGAAGGTAATGAGCAGACAGCCCCTCCCCCCCGTCCCTGCCAACACTCACATGTGCCCCTCAGCCCTCACCCTCCCTGCTCCCTCCGCCCCCCACCCAGGGGAGCATGAATTTGTTTCTGTCCCTGTGGGTAGTTCACATTCTGTGTAAACGGAATCTCACTGAAGGTGCTCTTTTAGTCTGGTCTCCTTTACTCGGAATAATTATGTTACAGTTCATGTGTGTTGTGGCGTGTATCAAGAGTCCATTTCTTTTTACTGATGAGCGTTCTGCCACAGGGTCCTATAACACATGTGCATCCACCTGAGATGGAGATGAGGGTTGCTGCTGGTATTTGACAATCAGCCGCAGATGCTCCAAAGAGTTTTGTCAAGTCTCTGCACAGCCGCCCGCCTGCGGCCCTCCTGGGTGAGGATCCAGGGTGGGCTGGACGGACGCACGACAGGTAGTAGGATTTCTTTTTCAAGAATCTTCCAAACTGGTTTCCAAAGCAAAGCTATTTTACATTTCCACTGCAGCGTATGTGATCGGTGCTTCCACACCCTGGCCCAGCTGTGGAGGGGTCGGGCTCTTTGGTTTTAGCCATTCCACACGGGAGTGGCAGAGACCCAGTGTGTTAAGCTGCACTGTCTTGGTGACTAATGGTACTGGATGTCACCCACGTGCTTATTTGACATTGATATACCTTCCTTGGTGAAGTCTCTACTGAAATATTTTGCCTACTTTTCAATTGTTTTTTTTTCTGATTAGTGAGTTTTTAATGTTCTATATATTCTAGTTGCAAACCTTGCCAAGCATGTGGCTTTTAAATATTTTATCTTAACATTCATTCTCTTGATAATTTATTTCAAAAAACAGAAGTTTTAATTTTGATAAAGTTGATTTTTTATATCTAAAATAACTTTAGTCCAAAGTATAAAGTCTTTCTCCTACGTCTTCTCAAGAATATTTATTGTAGTAGTTTTAACATTCATTTCTAACCCAAAATAAGGATATTTCCACCTACTTAATAACTGTTTGAGGCATTTTTAACCATAATGTTTGCTATTTTAAAAAAATTATAAGCATAAAAATTAAAATAACTTGAGATTTGAACTTAGCTTTGGAAAATACAGAATACCGCTGTGCTCACAACAGCCTGTCTCTTGTGGCCTTTCTGTTTCTGGGATTTTAATCGGAGAGCAATCCACTCAGATTCCTAGAACTCAATTCTGACCTTCTTTCTTCCCACCTTCCTCGGGAAGCCTTGTATTCTCACCTGTTCTTGCCCTCATCTTCATCACTGTTATCAGTGCACATTTGCTCCATCTGTCCTCTGTCTCCAGAGGCCTATGTTATTCTCTTACAACGTGAGGCTGCTGATCCAATGCCTGGGCATAAATAACAACCCTCAGCATGTGAGCTGACACGGCTAACCCCATGCACACACTGCTGCCTGCAAGCTCGATGCCGGGGCTTCTTAGGAATCTGTAAAGTGAGATAAAGGAATTAAGGCGCCCAGTTGCTGTTGGGAATTTCTGCTGAAGAGTCACAGTCCAGAGAGAGGGGTCTCGTGCTTCCTCCTAGCTCACCATGAACACCTACGCGTTCTCGGAGAGAGAAACAGAAACATCTTCTTCATATCTCTCGTGCTGAAACAGTATCTAAGCTACGGTGGGCACACAGAAATGTCGCCAAATCAATGAGTCCATCAACGCCTTGCTTCCAAGTAGTCACATTTAATTTAGTCGTTTTGAGATGTGACTTGGAAATTCTACAGTACTGAACATTTTTATGTTTTTCAATTCACTCACTCGCTGACTATTCAGCATTACCCATTTAAAAAATATTTATTCATTTAATACTTTACAATACAGTAATAACTATGTTATTGGGAATAATCAGTTCAAGTTTACGGCAGCGTACGGCCCTCATCTTTGTAGAGGATAGTGGTGATGTTGAGACAACTCTTGTTTGAATGAAACATCAAGTAGCTTTATTTTGAACCAGACTTTCTAAATTGCAGGCAGTGTGTTGTAAAATTGGTTTACAGGGTGCCAGGGCACTGATCCTGCTCATCTTTTGAGGCAGCCAAAGGAAGCCTGAAGCAGCAAGCACTCCCGGGGGGGGTCCTCCACCCACCACCAACTCCATGGACTCCAGTGACGCTGCTGGAATACTCAGTCTTTGTGCCAAGGCCTGAGATGTCTGGAAAGCATTGTTGCTAATAACCCAGGACGACATATAGTTCATGTGAAGATGGTTCAAAAGTCAGAGCACTTGACCGGCTCACGCCTGGCAGCCCAGCACACTGGGTGGCTGAGACGGGCAGATCACAGGGTCAAGAGATCGAGACCATCATGGCCAATATGCGGAAACCCAGACTCTACTAAAAAATGCGAAAATTAGCCAGGTGTGGTGCTGTGCACCTGTAGTCCCAGCTACTCAGGAGGCTGTGGCAGTAGAATCGCTTGAACCCAGGAGGCAAAGGTTGTAGTGAGCTGAGATTGCACCACTGCACTCCAGCCTGGAGACAGAGTGAGACTCTGCCTCNAAAAAAAAAAAAAAAAAAAGAATACTCTGAAAACAAGAGAAATGGACTCATGAATTTTAAAAATATCTATTTGTAGAATATCAAGAACTCACAGAACTGATTGTTGAAGAATCACGAAAGCTCGGGACTCTGAGAAAGGAAAACAGCAGGAGGAACCCCAGCAGGCAGCGTCGTGGAGGCTGCGATCCAGGTAAAGGATTAAGGTGCCGGATTGTCCTTGGGGACTCCTGCTGGAGAGTCGCAGTGCAGAAAGACAGGGTCAGCATGGTTCCCCTCAGCTCACCACTTAGCTTCTAGAAGCTTCCCACCCAAAAGATGATCTGAGGGAGGGGCCTCCAGGGACAGAAGTGAGAGTGGTGGCCTGGATTTCCTAACTCACCAAGCACAGATCACACAGCGGCTCCACGGGAAGGAGGGGAGGCTGCTGAGGACGGACACAAATGCGCAGAGGGATGGGGAAAATCGGTGCCCTGTTCTCCTAAGGCAGAGCGGCCTGGGTCCCTGCTGACTCACAGGCGTGAACTAGAACTGAGCAGGGAGGTGGAGACAGGGGACGTTCCAGGAGGGGAAGCAGGTGTGAGCAAGGCACAGGAGCGGTGCAGGGTGTGGCTGCCCTGGACGTGTGCTCACCTCTGATCACTGGCTCTGGGCCTGTTTTGGCAACTAAAGTGATCTCCGCCCCAGCCTGCTCAGTTCCATAGCCAGCCTTCCAGATGCTGCATGCTCTTCCAAAGATCAGAATTTTCTACACACACAAAAAAAAACAGCTCCCATGGAGAGGTGTTGGTTAAAGTGGTGTTGGGGAAAGACCAGCAAAGTTCACATAGGGAAATAGCTGGAAGGGTTTTATGGAAAGCTAAGTTGGACTCGGACAGTGGAACACTGGTCACCTGTGATGTTAAGAACGAAGCTGAGCCGTCTGAGTAGACATTTCAGAAACGCAGCTGGGGCTGCGCAGAAAAAGTCTTTAAGAAGTTGTCGGATTCCCACACTGCCTCTACACGTCGACAGCAAATTCTTTAGGTGCCTTCCATGCACGTGTTCCAAGCTTTAAGGAATTTTATGGACTCTGAACACCTTTTATTCATTTTTTAATATTTTGGTGTTAAATACCGTTTTCTCTGGTAAGATCTGACACTGCGTAAAGCAGTATTAATTCACACAGAGAAACCTTGTGATGGTAAATATTAAGTGATAACTTGGTTGGATTGAAGGATGCAAAGTGTCGTTCCTGGGTGTGTCTGGGACGGTGGTGCCAACGGACATGCACATTTGAGTCCCTGGACTGGGAGAGGCAGGCCACCCTCCATCTGGGTGGGCACCATCCCGACGGCTGCCAGTGCGGCTGAGCAATGCAAGCAAAAGCAGGTGGAGGAGCAGACCTGTGAAGTGTTCCGAACTTCGTCTCTCTCCCGTGCTGGATGCTTCGTGCCCCCAGACACTGGACTCCAGGTTCTCCAGCTTCTGGACTAAGACTTACACCAGGGGGTTGTCGGGAGCTCTCAGGCCTCTGGCCACAGACCTCAGGCTGCACTGCTGGCTTCCCTACTTTGAGACTTTGGGAATCAGGCTGGCTTCCTTGCTCCTCAGCTTGCAGATGGCCCACTGGGGGACTTCCTTGTGATCATGTGAGTCAATACTTCTTTATAAACTTCCTTTCATATATACGCCTATCCTATTAGCTCTGTCTCTCTAGACAACCCTGACTAATACAGATGTTGGCACCAGGAGTGGTTCTAGAGGAACTGAATTTTAAGGATGAATTTCTGTAGTTGGTTTTGGGGTTTCTGGAGTTGGCTGCTTAATCTGATTAGACCCCAAAATGCTAGGGACTTCACTTCTAATAATATGGAGAACACTGATAGTCCTTGGCATGAACTGTTTAGAAAGTTATACAAAATAAATGCCGCTGGTATGCTATACATAATACCTTCAAACATGTATGGAGAACCAAGGAATATAATGAAGTTGGTTGATTGCTCCTAAGTTCACTGGTTGAAGTGATTGAAAAAAACAAATGAACTCAGGGATTCCAACTCCAGGCTGCAAAAGCACACACCGAGCCCCACATCTTCCAAGGTTGCCCTGAGCGGAGAGTCTGATCTCCCGTAGACCAGGGGCAGAACTTGTGGAAACTCAGACACAAGCTCTTACATGCCAGTGGCTGACCTGCAAAGAAAGGAGTACACTCAGCCTCGCCAGGTGTCTTGTTAAAGTGAGAGCATGGGCCGGAAAGCATGGGACCCTACAACTTCAAATGGGGATGTGTGGGAGGACCCTGATGAGGCTGGGGACACACTGAGCTCCTAAATTCTGATGAGCCTTTTTTGCCAGAGGAAACAGCCCCTCCAACCCCAGTGGTGGCAGCATCCCCTCCCCCACTCATGCTGCCATCAGCCTTTCCGCCTTTGACTGAGGAGGTTAACCCTGTGCTGCCTGAGGCCTCCCCTGAGGCAGTTGCTGGGCAAGACAATGCTTATTCTCCTCGGGACCAACACCCAACACCACTGTGTGCTTCTAGACCCGTAACTAGACAGGTCCTGGTGGACCCTAGAAGCAAGGTTCAGAGCACCACCCACGAGGAGGTGCAGTGCACTCAGAAAGAACTAACTGAGTTTTCTAATTTAGATAAGCAGGAATCCGGAGAACAGGCATGGGGTGGATATTAAGGGTGTGGGATAATGGGGGAAGGAACAGAATTGGATCAGGCTGAATTTATTGACTTGGGCCCACTAAGCTGGGATTCTGCATTTAATGTTGCAGCTCGGGGAGTTTTAAAAGGTTCTCATAGTTTATTTGCTTGGTTAGCTGAAATATGGATCAAAAGATGCCCCACAGTGAATGAGCGGGAAATGCCTGATCTCCCGTGATTTAATGCAGAGGAGGGATTCAAAGGCTTAGGGAGACTGGGGCGGTGGAGTGGATTAGTCACTCTAGACCTACTCATCCCAGCTGGAAGCATCCGGAAGACATATCCTTCACCAATACCTTGTGGAACAGATTTGTGAAGGGAGCACCTGCATCCTTGAAGATCTGTGATTGCCCTTCTCTCTATGCTGGATCTTACAGTGGGCACCAGTCACTCAGAAAACTTAAACACAATGGGAACAATTGGATCCCAACATGGCAGGGGCCAAGTGGTGGCACTCAACCCTCAAAGGCAAGGTGGGTGTGGCCACTGCAATGGACAGCAGAGACAAAGCAGCAGCAGACAGCCTAGCTCATGCAGAGCTCTGGCACTGACTAATTAATCACAGTGTTCTTAGAAGCAAAATTGATAGGAAGCCTACTGCATTCTTATTTAGTTTGTGTAAACAGAAAACTTCCAGGTTAAGTAAACAAAAGATTAATTTGAATTATAAAAATAGAGAATCATGGCCCCTGAATCAATTTCCAGACTTGAACCTGTTGTCAGATCAAGAACCTCTTGAATAAAGGAGAGGCCGGGTCCCCTTGAAGAACCCTGCTACGCTACTGACAATTTACGCTGTTAATTTTTCTCCCTTCCTTCTGAGGAGACCCCTGACCTTTCACCAGGGTAACAAGGGAAATGACCAGACCCCTCAGGGACTCCTTGACCCTGGCTCTGAGCTGACGTTGACTCCATGAGTTTCAAAATGTCGTTGTGGCCCTCCAGTTAAAGTGAGGGCTTATGGAGGTCAGGTAATTCATGGAGTTTCAGCTCAGGTCTGACTTGCAGTGGGTCCAGTGGGTCCCCAGACTCATCCTGTGGTCATTTCCCCCAGCGCCAGAATGCGTAATTGGCATAGATGTACTTAGCAGATGACAGAATCCCCGTATTGGCTCTCTGAATGGTAGGGTGAGGGCTACTATGGTGGGAAAGGCCAAATGGAAGCCATTAGAGCTGCCTCTACCTAGAGAAATGGTAAATGTAAACCAATATTGCGTCCCCGGAGGGATCGTGGGAATGAGCACCACCATCAGGACTTGAAAGACACAGAGGTGGTGATTCCCACCGAATCCCCATTCAACCGTCCCTTTTGGCTCGTGCAGAAGACAGATGGGTCTTAGAGAATGGCAGTGCATTGCAGTGTGTTTAACCAAGTGGTGACTCCAGCTGCAGCTGCTGTACCACATGTAGTTTCATTGCTTGAACAAATAAACACGTCTCCTGGTACCTGGTATGCAGCCATTAACTTGGCAAATGCTTATTTCTTCATTCCTGTCCGTAAGGCCCATCAGAAGCAATTTGCCTTCAGCAGGTAAGGCCAGCAATATGCCTTCTCTGTCCTACCTCGTGGGTACATCAGGTCTCCGGTGTTGTGCCATAATCTTCTTTGCAGAGATCCTGATAGCTTTCCCCTTCCAGGAGGTATCACACTGGTCCATTACATCGATGACATGACGCTGACTGGACCCAGTGAGCAAGAAGCAGCAAACACACTGGACTTACACACACCCACAGACGGTAGCCGGTGCTTTGGCTGGATGGGCGGGACTTGGAAGAAGCATGATTGAAAAATTGGTGACAGAGAAATTTAGGGAAGAGGTATGTGGATGGACCTCTCTGAGTGGTCAAAAACTGGGAAGATATTTGGATCCCATGTGAGTGCTCACCAACACGTGACTTCAGTAGGGGAGGATTTTAATAATCAAGTGGATAGGGTGACTAATACAAACATCATGCAAAATTAAAATCAGCATTAAGCACAAAAAGGGTAGCAAAACAAATCCAGGCTGTTCCTCTTCCATTTGCTGACATAAACTTCAGAAATATCAGCTGTGATGGAGTACGGTGGCTCACACCCATAACCCCAACCTTTTGGGAGGCGGGCAGATCACTTAAAATCAGGAAATTGAAACCAGCTTGGCCAACATGGTGAAACTCCGTCTCTACTAAACATACAAAAATTAGCCGGGTGTGGTGGTGGGCACCTGTTACCCCAGCTACTCCGGAGGCTGAGGCAGGAGAATCGCTTGAACACAGGAGGCAGAGGTTTCCGTGAGCCGAGAACACACCACTGCACTACAGCCTGGGTGACAGAGCAAGACTCCATCTAAAAACAAAAAAGAAATACCAGCTGTGAATAAACACGTATTTACATATTGAGTTTTTGTTTGTTTATAATACTTAGAATATATAAACACCTTTCCCTTCTGAGAGGAAAATATACAAGTCTATATTTTCCCTATTACACACATGTACATACAAGTACAAATACATATGTGTTTTTCAGAATTTTGGAGGCACATCCTGGGATCTGGTGTAGTCTGGTTTGGTCAATTATGATAGGATAAGCATTTTAGGCTGGATAACACCAGACACCTTTCCTGTGTCCCTTCCATTATCTGAGTTGGCATAATAAGGTAAGGATAACAGGATTTTAAGGAGACCCTGAAAAACTCTTTTATAAAATCATGGTAGAAGTTTCTCTCACTGGAGTAAACTTGGGAACTGTGACAACGTTGACAATGAGCCCCTGGAACACGAAAGATTTTTCCTTCAAATCTCACAAGAACAGTTATGGTGCATAAAGGCAACGATCCCAGACTTTTAAAAGAGGACAAGAAAAAAGTGCCTCTAGTCACCATGGAATGTCTCAGAGAGGAGGTGTCTGGAGAGCCTGCCCTTTAATCTTTGTGCAGGTTCTGGGCTCACTGCAAAGCTGTGTATGTATGGGTCTGACCTGAAGCATCACAGCGAAGGCCGTTAGAACTGTGACAGGACTGAGTACTCCGAGGCCCAGCTGACCCAGTGTGGTGCACACCTTTGGAGGACCTGAAGAGAACAGCCGAGGCTTTGAAAGTTAAACTCACTTTGGAAACACAAGCAACAGAAGGTAGATTGGGATTTATAATCTGAACCTAACTGGTAGATTGCCTGCAAAAATTAGCAAACAAATATGCTTAAAATTTTCGAGAGACTTTTAACAGTTCCCACAGTTCCTTACCAAATATTTAAAATCCCCAAAATATAATCAGAGTTTCTTACCATAAAAATGATCAGGATAATTTCAATAACTAAACAGAAAATACAATCAGCAGACACCAGCCCAGAGGTAACCTGGATGGAATGACCCAAAAATGACTCCTAAAGCAGCTATTTTTTCCATGTTTTATTATGAGTGAACGCTATTGAAATCAATAGAATGGTAGACGTTCTTGCCAGAGAGGAAGAAATTATTAAAAAGAACCAAAGAATTTTAGAATAAAAAATACAATAAATGCGATAATTTATTAAATGGGCTTTTTTGCTGAATGAAGATAGCAAAGAAAAAAGTTTGTGAAAGTTAAGATAGGCAATAGAAAATATCGAATTTAAATGCAAACAGAATCCATGAAATAATATCAAATATCTAATATTCATGTTATCGAAGCCTAAGAATGAAATAAAAAAATAATTTTTTCCAGAAAAAAAAATGCTTTTGAAGAAGTAATGACTGAAAAGTTTCAAATTTGACAAAGAATATAAATTTAAAGATTCAAGACATCAGTGAACTCAGACAATGGGAGAGAATCTGTCAGATATGGAAATATGTACAGCAACTATATATATTAATATTTATATATATGTTGTATATTTAGTTATTTATATATATAAAAATAACCCTTAAATTCAATAGTAAAAAAACAAATAATAATTAAAATATGCAAGTGATCTGAATAGACCAAGAAAGATATACTTGTGAATAATAAGCACATGAAAAAGTGAGCAATGCCATTAGCCATCAAGAAAACGCAAATCAAAACCACGAAAGATATTACTTCACCCCATCCCCATTAGATTAGAACAAGTATTGATGAGAATTTGGAGATAATGGAGCTCTCATACGTCACTGAAAGGAATGTAAAACAGTGAATCAACTTTGAAAAGAGTTAAGAAGTTCCTCAAAAGGTTAAGTATAAAATTTCCTATGACCCATGCATTTCACATCACAGTTTGTGCCCCAAAAATATATCTACACACACAAAAAGTATACAAATGTTCTTAGCATTATTATTCACAATAGCCAAATTAGGTGAAATAACCCCAAGTAACCATCAGTGGAAAATCAGAATGAGATATAGCCATAAATTGGAGTATTATTTGCCAAATAAAAGTAATAAAATGCTGATAAATGCTGCAACATGGATGAACCTTGAACACATTATGCTGAAAAGAACTGCCAGAAACTGGGTAATTTATGAAGAAAAGAGGTTTAATTGAATCAAAGTTCGGCACGGCTGGGGCGGCCTCACAGTGGAGGGCAAAGGGGAAGCAGGTACCTTCTTCACAAGGCTGCTGGAAGGAGAAGGACTGAAGGAGGAACTTGCCAAACCAGTATAAAACCGTCAGCTCTGGTGAGAGCTCATCCACTATTGAGAACAGCATGGGGAAACCTGCTCCCGTGGCCCAATCATCTCCACCTGGTCTCTCCCTCCACACATGAGGATCATCTTGGAGCTTTAGAATTTGATTACTCACTAAATTTTGGACTTGGCATGGGGCCTATAGCTCTTTTGTTTTGGCCAATTTCTCCCATTTGGAATGGGTGTATTTACCCAATGCCTGTACCCCCATTGTATCTAGGATGCAACTAACTTGCTTTTGATTTTACAGGCTTGTAGGCAGAAGGGACTTGCCTTGTCTTGGCTGAGACTTTGGACTGCGGCCTTTTGAGTTAATGCTGAAATGAGTTAAGACGCTGGGGGACAGTTGAGAAGGTATGATTGGTTTTAAAATGTGAGGACATGAGATTTGGGAGGGGCCGGGGCAGAATGATACGGTTTGGCTGTGTCCCCACCCAGATCTCTTATTGAATTCCCACATGTTGTGGGAGGGACCCAATGGGAGGTGATTGAATTGTGGAGGTGGCTCTTTCCTGAGCTGCTCTCGTGATAGTGAATGGGTCTCATGAGATCTAATAATTATATAACGGGAGTTTCTCTGCACAAGCTGAGGCCTCCCCAGCCATGTGGAACTGTAAGTTCATTAAAACTCTTCTTTTTTTTGTAAATTGCCCAGTCTGGGGTATGTCTTTATCAGCAGCATGAAAATGGACAAATACAGGCCCTGCCATGGAACTGGGCCCCTCTGTGAAATTAGTCCCCGCCACGGAGCCGGGCCCCTCCGTGAAATTAGTCCCCGCCACGGAGCCGGGCCCCTCCGTGGACCTAGATTCCCCTATGGAACTAGTCCCCTTCATTCCCCCACTGCCAGCTCAGGATTCCATCTTCTCAGACCCTCTGAGTTGGTTATAATCACAAATCTGTTTTTCAACTTGCAAGAAACATTGATGCTGTTGTTTGTTCTCCATTCCTACTCTCCTTGTTGGTTTCTGCCTTTTCATGTGCTCTCTGGGGGATCAGAGAAACACATGTTGCATTGAGCATGAGGCCCATAACCAGACGTCTCCTGCCTCCCTACTTCAGGATGAGCCTCCTCCCATACCTCAGCCAGGCGCTAGGAGTCATCCTGGCTTTCCTCTTTGTTCAAATCCCCGCAACTATCTCACCCCAGGACTCAGCTTCTCGCTGGGACCCTCCTGTCCCTCACCACCGCTCAGCTGTAGGGCCAGGCCCTGCCGCTGCTTATTACATCATTGCTCTGTCTTCCTGTCTTCATTCTGGTTCTCTGGGATCTCTCTACAATACCAGTGGAATCACTTCACAATCCTGTTTAACCCCCAGTGACTCTGCATGGCCCTAGGATGGAGAGCACGTGCGTGGTCTAGTCCTGAGGACGTAAGAGGCTTAGCAAAGACAAATATTGTTTCTGTTAATAAAAAGCCAAGTGGAATTCAACCTTAAAACTCTTTCTTTCATAAATTGCCCAATCTCAGCAGCATGAAAATGGACAAATACAGGCCCCTCCCTGGAACTAGGCCGCTGCATGGAATTGAGTCAGTGGGGAGCAAATACATCACAGAAAGGGCAGAGAAAGGGAAAAAAGATGCAGGAAAGTCTTCTTGGCCTGCTGACAAAGCCACATCTGACCCTGACCCGGCAGATCACATGGGTGAACATTCAGTGTCTCTGTCTGTTTCCAACCCAGGTAGGATGGTGTCGTGGTCCTGTCATTTACGCAATCTTCTCTGTCCCCAAAGAAACCCCTCTGCCTGTGGAATTCAGCTGTGGGCTGCTGTCTATGCAATGAAGTTTAAGGAGCTGACAGACTTCAGTAGCTTTATTTCAATTTCGACAAGTAAGACGTGAAAGGAAGAAGGGCTGGAAGGAAGGCTGTAAAAGCAAGCCTGTGTGAATCGCTTGTAGCAAGCCCTGGGCGCCCTTGCTGTCTTTCACAGTTAAGTGATCTTTTCTGGAATACCAAGGACACTGTAATGGAGCATCGCCGTGGGAGAGGAAGTGTCTCTCACATCAGGGAGTGGGCTTCTCCTTCCTCCTCCCCGCTTCACCTGAGTCAGGGACAAGAAGAAGCGAGTCAGCCTCCATGCAGGTTCAAGCACAGCATTCTCCAGAAAACGATGATCCCGTCACCGGCGCCTCACTGCACGAGTCCTGGGGCAGTCCTAGTTGCCCTCTCTGGTCCCTTTGTGAAGCTCTTCGAGACCTCTGTGGTCCAGAGTCATGACTTCTGAGAACCACAGCATTACTGCTGCTGTGAGTGAGTAAAACCTTTAACATCTTTCTGGGAAAGAATGGCATGGAGGTGATGGAGATTTACCAATTCCCATGATGGAAAAACTCCCAGGCTGACTGCGCTGCCAATGGTTTAATAACAGCCTCAGAAAACCAAGGCCAGTGTGTCCATCAGCCCCATTCCCTGGCTATCGAGATTGTATATGTCTATACAGAGAGAGCTATTTTAAGCAATCTGGCTTGTTGTCAGTGGAAGGTATCTGAGCTAGCAGCTTTGCAGTAACCTCAATTCTCGCCTCCTCAGAAGACAGAATTTGACTGAGGGGCATAAGGCAGAAAAAGAGACTGAGACAACTTTCAAAGCAGGAGTGGAAATTTATTTATAAAGGCTTCAGAGCAGGAAAGAAAGCAAAGTATACTTGGAAGAGTCCCAAGTGGGCACTGAGGTCAAGTGCTGTGTTTAACCTTGACCCTGGGACTTTACAGACCGGCCCCTTACCCGTGGTTCTTCTCTTAGGGTGGGCGGCTCAGCACACAGTGCCTGACTTACCCTTGGGAGGTGGGCATGCGCATTGTGTTTAGTAAGCTGTGCTCGCACCCATCTGAGGCTGTCTTCCCTTTTCCAGTGCCCCTGGAAGGTCTTACCCCATCACTTTGTCTCTTAATGTGCATGCCCAGGAAGTTCTGTCTCGCTGGCATCTGCCTCCCTCCCTGCAGCAGGTGTGGACCGTCAGGAGATGGCCTCTTCCTGGCAGCCGGCTGCAAATGTATCACTTTAGAGAGGCAGTGTGTAATCGCCAAATCATTCCCTGACATTCCTAGCGGGTAGGGGAAGGGCCTTCCTCTGCCCTGCTCATGCCTATCTCACCACCTGCAGCAGGTGCAGGTAGTTGTGGGGTCATGGGACCAGGCCAATCTGAAATCCAGAGTTGGCCAAGAAGCTGGACATTCCGGTAAGAGTTCATGTTGCAGTCCTGGGTAAATCATCCGCAGGTTGGGCCAGCAGGCAGCCTTTCTCTGCCACAGTCTGGGGCAGAATCCCTTCTTCCCCAGGGGACCCTGGCATTTCTCTCTAGGTCCTTGCCTGCTTGCTTAAGGTACACCCATGTTGTGGAGAGTCATCTACTTTCCTTAAAGTCAACTGATTTGAATGTTAATCTCACCTAAAAAAAAATCTTCACAGAAATATCTAGCTAGTGTTTGACCAGGCAGCTAGACCAGGGGGACACAGAAAACCACTCAGCCATCCAAATCACTAAAATATCAACAAAGGCATGGAGGCTCACAGCAACACGAGGGTGTAAACCAAAAACAGAATTCTAAGGACCCCCAACCAACGGAATGGCTTTTGGCCAAAGGCATTTGAAAATAAACTGAGACACTAGTTTCAGCCACAGTGGGAGTGGGTGGCCAGACATGCCTCACTATACCCCCCTTCCTTTGGCACTTGGGCACGGCTGACCAGCATTAACAGTAAAACAGAGATCGTAAGACTGACAAAGTAGACTTAAGATACCAACATGACAGCAGGACCTGAAATAAATTATTTTTCCCCAAAATATATTGCTTTGACATTATTTAAAATGGCCCTGTAAAGCTGTCTCTGTAAGTCTAAGAAACATTTACAATCTATTTTCTCTGAAGGCCGCTGCCTGGAGGCTTCATCTACATATAAGAACCTTGGTCTCCCGACTCCATGTTTGGGTTCCCTTCCACTAACACTCCCCTCGTGGAAGCCATCTTTCTCTTTCCTGGATTTTCCCTCTGGAGTCCCCTTCCACACTCCCTCGTGGAAGCCTGTCTTCCCCTCCTAAACTCCACCTCCTCTATTCCCTTCCACTCAGTGTGGAAGCTGCTTTCCTTTCCCGATTCCATCTTTCCGTATTCTCTCACTCAGTGTGAGAGTTAGTTGTTTATTTCTCTCTCCTTCTCCTTTTTCTCTCTTTAAATAAATTACTTTCAACAAACACTTTTGAGTCCAGCATTTACTGTTGAATGTTTGCATTAAAATTATTTATATAACTTTTAAAAAAATAAAATAAATAAAAAATAAAAAGGAACCTTGGTCTCCACCACAACACCTTATCTTAACCCAGACACTCCCTTCCATTGACTCCAGGGCTTTAGACAGACTCTCAGCCAACTGCCAGTAAGAAAATCTTTGAATCTGCCTGTGACCTGAAAGCCCGCATTTCCAGTTGTCCCCTTTCCAGACCAAACCAACATACACCTCAGATGTACTGACTGATGTCTACGTCTCCCGAAAATGTATAAATCCCAGCCATGTTCTCGGGATCTCCTGAGGGCTGTTTCACAGGCCATGGTCACTCATACTTGGCTCAGAATAAATCTCTTCACATATTTTACAGTTTGACTCTTTTCATGAGCAATAATAGTGCCCAACATGTGGCATCAGAGAAGACTCAGGACCCCTGAAAGAGCTGCATGGACCCAGAGCTATGGTACGCCTTGAAAGCACCCCCCCGCCCCATCCACTGCCCAGTTTCAGCGGCCCCACTGGTGAAACTGTTGGGAAGTCCTCCTGAGTCCTAGACCTCCTGTTTTGGCTGACCATCCTTTGCTTATTCTGAGCTGTTGCTTTTTCTGCTAGGATGTTGTTTAGGACCCTAATTTTGGTTTGCACATGCATTCTAAAGGATTATCTCCAGTGCCTTTTGTCCCCAAACTAATCCCTATTGGCTTGTCTATGCATGCGCATGAGGAAGTAAACTGTCATTTTCATACACAAATGAGAGGCTAAGCTCCTCAGCTTCAAAGAGAAAGGGCATTTTACTCCTCCCAGCTGAAAGGCACCCCTGGGTGGTCAGGGCTGAGTGCAAATGTCTGGGGGATTCACCCCCACCCCATGACATGCAGCAGCCCTACAGGAAATCCCCCAACAAAACTAGATTTAAACATCTGGGAAATGCATATAAAAGCTGATCACTCTGTTTTGAGCCCAGAAAGAGAAACTGAGACACGTAAGAGGGCAGAAACGACTCTGGTGAAACACTGTGGCGACCCACTGACAAGCAGCACACATCAATCCACCACACTGAACCCCAGGTCACAACACAGTTCCTCCTTTTAAGGAAAAAAAAGTGGGAAACAAATCATCTAAGAACGAGGAAAGACAAGAAAACGACCCCTTTTCCCGCACCCCATTGCGTTTGTGGAGCCTCTACTTGCAAGTCTTTGTGCCAGTGGAAGAGTTCAGGGGCTTGGCAGGTTCTCCAGCACCCCCACCCCGCCACACCTTAGATCTGTTCTTGTTAGCATTTTAAACTGATGGGAAATCACAAGGAAAATTCAGAGCCCAAAAGCTGACCTTCAACTATAAGCTTCCTAAGTTCTCTCTTTTCTTTTCTGCCTTCTTTAAATGTGCTATTACTTTTCTACTGGTGTTGAGATAAAAACCACTGTTTGGATCCAACCTTTTAAAAATTTTTCTTGTGAACCAGTGAGGTTGCAGTGATATCTCCTGGCTGAAGTTTGGAAGCAAGAGCTATAGAATCTTGCTTGTATAGGTACGTGCATGTGTTTTACGTGTTGTAGATACAAGGATTAAGTTGACCTAAGTGATGGAGTACTCATAAAGTAAGTCAACAATCCCAATTGTTTTCAAGTTCACATGACTTAAGTAAAATCTTTAATAGACAATATGCCTTTAGAATTTTAGAAATTTTAAAAAAATTGTCAGCATAATTTTTGTTTGGTTTTATTGACCAAGCGGTTTTATATTTGTCTCAGCCAGAGGTTATAAGGTGTCAAGAGTTTGGCATAAGGGTTATAAAACTATAAACCAAGCCAAAACCAGAATGATCTTTGCATAGATTTAATAAATAAGATGTGTAACACTGTTGGTTTAATGAAAGCAGCTAAATCCTGAGTTCCTGGTAAAATATTCTTATATTTAGCCTTAAGAATCTTAGGTAAACACCTGAAATTCACAGGCTATAAGAATGATCAGCAGAGAAATTACTTTAAATGATGACTATCACAGTTTTTATAAATAATCTAAGTAAACTATTTAAAAATGAAAATAAATTAAGGTAATGCTTAGGAGTAAATGCTTATAAATCAGCTGGTAATATAATTTAGAATCTAAAAGTATTAAACTATAGATATTCATTAAATGTCTTGGTAATTTACAATTTAAAAAATATAGAAAAAAATGTTTAAATGTAGTTTTGTTTGATTCAAAGGCTATTTATGAATCAAAGTAAAAGGAATCAGGAAATAAGAGCTATAAAGAAAGTTACAGAAATAAAGTATTTTTAGTTAGAAACATTAAAATTAAAATAATTTTGTATGAGAATGTCGTATCACAAATTTTTCCCCTAAAATAAAATGACTTGTTTAAGAAAGAGGGACGTTTAGGACAAACCAGAAAGTCCAAACATTTCAGGAATGATCTGTGTAAGTCTTCCTGAGGTTCATAAAAAAAAATCATACAACATATGTGATTAAGTTGTCTATAATTAAAAAGAAATTACAACAGTCTTTCTAGAAAGGACTTTGATATTAAAAGTACATAAATACAGTCCAGGAGCAGTGGCTCACATCTGTAATCCCAGCACTTTGGGAGGCCAAGGTGGGCAGATCACCTGAAGTCAGGAGTTCAAGACTAGCTTGGTCAACATGGCGAAACCACGTCTCTACCAAAAAAACGAAAATTAGCTGGGCGCAAGTGGTGCGCGCCTGTAATGGCAGCTACTAGGGAGGCTGAGGCGGGAGAATCCTTTGGGAGGCGGAGGTTGCAGTGCGCCAAGACCACCACTGCACTCCAGCCTGCGCAACAGGTTGAGACGGTCTCAAAAACAAACAAAAAATCCCACATGTATACAAAGCTCAATAATTGGTTAGAATCGAATTTCTTAAGTCACACATTGGATCCCGCGCTGAGTCTTGAAATAGCAAGCCTGAAGGAGGGCGGGTTCTCTGGGAGATCAGAGAGGCTGAGGGTGGAGAGGAGACCACGGTGTTTCCCAAGCAGCTCCTTGGAAGCTGCCACCTCTGGGTTCCCTGCTGTGACTCCAGCGCCCCTCGCCGCCGCCTCTCTCCGCGCCCGGGCGCCCCGATGCCCAGTGCTCCGCGCCCCGCGCGTGAGGCCCAGGAGGGCACGGCGGGAACCGCGCGCGCGGTGCTGAGCAGCTCCTTGGGGCCTCCAGTGGGCTTCAGTCTTGAAAAGGCTTCTGCGCAGCGTCCTGGCCGGCTCCTCCGCGGCTCGAGGAAAGGCTCCCGGGACGGTGTCCTGAGCCGGCCTGGCAGGGCTGGGAGCCGGCAACCCCTGCGGGCACCGACGCCCCTTCCTCCCTGACCTCCAGCCTCCAGGCAGGACGCCGGTGCCCCCGCGTGGCCTTTCCACAGCCCTCCCCGCCCGGACGCCCAGGCCTGCTTTGCTTGCGCCCCGCCTCGGCCGCGAGCCCGGGCCTGGACCCCCGGCGCCTCCGCCTGCACCGGGCTCAGCTCGGCCCGGCCCGCGGCGCCCGCCCGGGAGGAAGGAACCGCGAGGAGGCCGCGCTCCACCGTCCGCCTCCCACAGCGCGCGGCTTGGGCTTGCCGGGGCCTAGACTCCTCGCAGGCCACGACCCGGCGCCAGTCCAGCCTGCCGAGCGCTTCCAGGTGACGCCGTGTCGGACGGAGCTGCCCTCGCTGCGCTCCTGCGGCCCCGTGCCCTCTGAGGCCCACGCACCTACCCTGGCGCCTTCCGAAAGCTTTGCTGACCCCGGGCCGGGCGCCCACGTGCCGTTCTGTTTCCTCAGCTCCTGGCTTCCTGCATGCAGCAGCAACAGCACCAGATCCACGCGCGCGCTCTGGAGTGGACGCCTTATTTGCCACTCGCCAAAACCCAGTTTCTCGGGAAGTGTCTTGTCCCCATTTTACAGGAGAGAAAGCTGAGCGCGGGAGTTCATCCTGAGAGGCAGAGCCACGCCCTGACCCCTGGCTGTGTGCCCCGTGCGTTTGCGGGTGTGAGCACATGTGGGGTGTGTGTGTGTATGTGCGCTCTTACCTTGCCATTTGAGAAGACTCACTTCCCTGCCTTAGCATCTACAATCACTCCTTAAAAAAAAAAAGGTTCTCAGCCCAGCATAAGAAGTTTTACAGAAGTCAAGGCTCCTGCGCTCCTGCTGGGCGTGGCTCAGGCAGCCGTGGGGACCCCCGGTGGGCTCCCCGCCAAGACGGGACAGATTCACATTCACACCTTCCTGGGCAGTCCCTGTTCTCAGCGGCTCCACAAGGCTGTGGTCAGTGTCAGAAGATTAAAGTCAAACCCGAATGCTGATAAAGCGCCAAGCACGCTTTATGTAGGTAAGGATGATGCTGCTCTCAGGTTACTTGTTCTAAAGTTTCATGCAGCGTACTGGCCGGTAAGATCACACACGATTCTGGCTCCAGTAGATGCTGCTGTCAAGGAAAGACTGAACAACTTGTCTGCAAACTTTGGAATGATGTTTGGAAATCTACGTGCCTGAAACACATGCTTCCTCAATTAAGGCTGAATTTGTGTTCACCCTTAAAGGTGCTTTGGTTTGGACTCATATTGTCATCATTTTCTCTAAGGGTGAATCTGGTGGTGTAACCAGTCACAAGGAACCTCTGTTCATCCCTCTCCTCCTTCCATTTTTCCAGTCCTGAGGGGCCATGATTCTGTTATTCACTTAACATTAGCATCAGATTCCAGGCAGCTTGGGGAGAAAAAAGTAACCGAAACAGCATCGCATAGGAGCTCTGAAGCCCTTACTACCATGGGCAAGAGGTGAGGGGAGCATATGTCCTGGCATAAGGATTGCAGACTGAGATGGCTCACAGATGGGGAGACTGCTCCAGGAACAGATGGATGGACAGTTGCCCATTGCAGTCCTGGGTGTGTGGATGGCACTAGAATACCCGTTCAGGTTAGGGATTCGTTTTCTCTCCATCCCTGAAAACTCCATGCCACTTCAGGCCTCGCTAAAGTGTTTGTCACAGGACACCATCCCATCGGACTCCTGTGCTGTGGACAGCATACCAGCCTCCCGTGGCTTCTCCTGTGTGAGGAAGAGAGACGCCCTCCACGGGGTTATGATAAGAAGAGAATGCTGGAGAGGAGTCAGGGCTTTCCAAGCAACTTCTCTTATAGTTCTGGTGTTTTTCACTTTTGAAATACTGCTAATGTTGACCCAATCTTGGGTTACTTAAAAAAAATAAAGTAAACTTACATGCTTTTCAGCTGAGCTCTTCCTTCTCTATGCAGAATTAACATGACAAGTAACATCTGCTCTTGGGATCGGCTGTTGATGGTCCTCTGTGTAATTCGCAAAGACACTCCAACAGGATGAGCAAAGTCACAGGCTCCAAAGTGGGGACTGGTCAGAGGCCAATTAGGTCATCCACTCACCCCGTTTCAGGACTGGACTGTTTATTTTCAGAAGTTTGTCCAAACTCAAGAGTCATAATAGATGCAAGTTGTTCCTGACAGTCAAAGCCCCCTCCCAGGGGCACAGGGCCTCTTCCTGGTCCACAGTGTAAGCTGGCTGAGGTGAGGTGGTGTCACGGGGTTGGAGGTTCACCATCAGCACCGGCATACGCGTGGGCCTGAGCACAGATCGTGCTGGAACACACACAGGCAGCCATTGCTCAGAAACCAGTCACCCGTGCAACTTGACACAGTTGACAAAGGCCTGATTCTATCTCTGCCAGCCCTGAATGACCCACTAAGGCCTTTGCCAGAAGGGCACATCCCCAGCATCACCACGTCCCCAGCAATGGGGATGCCTGCATTCATGTATTGCTACAAGGGATCATTGCAGCAATTATGCATCCTGCATTTGCAGAAACACTGAGAACAAGCAAGTGGAAGGAAGTTCCTGAAGTGAAATAAATGGAGCACACCAAGTGCTGTGATTAGATGTGTTCTGGGGCCGTGGCGCAGACGGGCCAACAGCCCTAATCTGGACAGACAGTGCTCAAGGAAGCCTGGCAAGTCGGCCATGGCTCCCTAGATGGCACATTGCTTACGGCAAATCTTGCACCTCCACTCCCTCATCTGGCGGCTTAGAATGTGCCATCAGTGCCTCTGTTCCTCATTCCCTTGACACTCCCACCCTCACCAAAGCACACACCTGCTTCTCGGAGTCCTTGAGGCAGGCTGCCTGTCCCAGCCACGAAGGGTCCATCCCCTGGGGAAGGTTTGACCCGCAGGAAGCTGATGCCTAAACAGCAGGATGGGTGTTGATCCCAGCAGAGATGACAGTGCTTCTCCTCAAAGGTCAGTTGTCATCCACGTGTATAAACCCATAAGGGAAGCAGGTCAAGCGGTAAATATGGACTGGATGCAATTAATCAACTAATTCTTTCATGTAATTGTGCGCTTCTCATCCCCATTTCCCAGTCCAACAGGCCGTATTTTTTTCCCACTCTAAGGCTTCCAAAGACACCAACTAACCTAATTACAAAGCCATTTTTTAAAAATATCTTTAATAAAGTACATGTATTCCTGAAATGCTTCTCTCAAAATAAACTTCTATAGGTGAAATGGGAGTTTTCTGATTCCCTTCAAATAATGTGTGACAGTGATGTGTGGCTCGCTGGTGTGATTGTCACCACTGCCCAAACCTTTGACTGGAGAGGGCGAATAGAGACGGGCAGGTGCAGGAGCCGGGAATACGGACGGGCAGGCGCAGGAGCCGGGCAAGTGCTTTGGGCTCTGGCCCTGCAGTAGTGTCTAGGGGTGTCTAGGGATGGGTGCCTGTGGTCCAGTGTTACAATGTTCTTTTAGCCTTGCAGTCCACAGACAGCTTAAATGTTAACCAGCTCAGCGCAAGAGCAGAGGGCCAGCGTGACAGCTTTCTGTATCCAGAGCTCTTGCCCAGCATCCTGGAAGAATCGGGTCACACACAGACTTGAAGGATGAATGAGGGGTTTTACTGAGTGATAGAGATGGCTCTCAGTGGGACGGATGGGGAGTTGGAAGGGAGGATGGAGTGGGAAGGTGATCTTCCCTGGGGTCTGGCCGTCCAGCAGCCAAAGTCCTCTCCAGCCGCCCCAGCTGACTCCTCTTGGCATCACGGTGTTCAGACATTCCTCCTCTTCTCTTTCTCTGCTGCCTTGTACTGCTGTCCATCTGCTTGTCTCCTCGCCCACTCATCTGCTTCTGGAGCCTGGGGTTCAGAGTTCATATGGGTACAGGATAGGGGGTGTGGTGGGCCAAAAGGCAACATTTTGGGCTCAAAAACAGAAATGCCTGTTCCCACTGAGGGCCGTGTCACTGTCACGGTGTTGGAGTCAAACCCAAATGCTGATAAAGCCTGGGTCTCCAGGCTTGAGGATGGGGCCTTTGCTGGGGAACTGCCTTCTTCTACCTGGTGTTTTCTTGTCTCCTGTCTCTAACAGGTGAAGCAGCTTCTCTGTTGAATGACATTTCAGTTTAGGAAAATATTTTTGCAATTATTTCTGCTGTGAACTGTGGAGAGACAAGAGAAGCAACCAAGCATAAATAGTTTTCTTCTTCTTAGCGGAGCTCAGAAGTGTATGGGGAAAGAGTTGTTTACATTTTCAAAAGAATTTCCTTCATTCAGGTCTTAAGAACACACAGTGAATTTATTTTTCATTATATTGACATTGTTGTGTGATGCAAACTAATTTCACAATCTTTTATAATAGTTTACATTTTATTTAATTCACATTTTGAAAAAGCAGAATCCAGTTAGCTAATAGGAGCAAACACACTTCAGGTGGCAGATGTTGCCTTTACAATGAAGTAAACCTTGTAGAAATGACAGGAGGCACAGAAGATGCCCAGGCCCACCCTGCTGTGAGGGCTGCCAGGAGAAAATGCCCCTTTTTTCCAAGATGTTTTGATTCTCGTAATACAGGTGACTTAGATTTTGTCTTAATTCTTCTTACTCTTCAGGATTGAAACACCTTAAGGAGAGGGAATGGCAGAGCTGCACACATCCGCTCCTCCTGACTTACCCAGTGCAGTGGGTACTTCCATGTGGTTGAGATTCAGAATTCTTTACCAAGAGGTCACGCTGTCAAAGACAACATGTGTTGTAAAGTTCTGCAAATAATTCTTCTAGCATGTGCTATTCACCAGGCAGAGGAGGACAGTGACCTAGAAAACATTTCCTACCAGCTTCCTCAACCTCATCCCTGCTCACCCGCACACATAAGCCCAGTCTTAGCTTCTCTGTGGGTCCAGGTATTCAGGAAGGAGCAGACAGTTGGCTTCAGGAATTGGTTTTTATTAAAATATCAGTTTAGAACTTATTTTCTTTGTTTTAAATAGGAAATAGGAAAGACACATCTTGTGGCTGCATGTCAAGAGAGCTGAGCCACGGCACGCGCTGACCACAAGCCGGTAGCTAAACTTCCGCCTCTCACTCAGGCGCCTTCTGCCCCTTTGCAAAGCAGTTCACGTGAAGGTGTGGCCTGCTGTCTCTGCCTGGGCTGCTCCTGTGGGGCTGGGCACACCCAGACAGCGGTCCGGGTCTTCACTGGATGGGAGTCTGTCCACAGTAACAGGTCCTCAGTTACTCTCTAGTTTTCTGTCTTTTTGACCACAGCCTCTGATACCTAATGTATTACTAAGTATCTTTCCACTTGAAAGTAAACTCCACATAACAGGGAATTTGACTGTTTTGTTCACTGTTATATCTCCATTGCCTAGAATACACAAGTTAATTAATTTAAAACCCGAATAAACGATTTATTAATAGGTTTATAAATACACTGTAAAACGCACGGCTGAGACTGTGCAGCCAGAGAACCAAGAGGAGGTTGTGCTGAATAAGCTCTCTCGTGGAATCTCTTGACAAGTCCGTAACTAAACAATCAGCCACTGAAACATTTACATTATCCCATTTTAAGTGATGTGTAAAATCACAGAACGTGAAAAAGAAATGCATCTTAAGCTACCTCCATAGGAGCCAGGGTCACAAACTCCTATTTCATGGGGATTATGATCTCTGAAATATTTGAGCATTACATAAACAAACAAAAAATGGCCTCCAGACATGACTCTGAATGGCAGGTTCTCCACCAATACCGACATTCTGCTTTGGTGTCAGTCACTCTCAGGCCAGATCAGCAACTGTCTCCCCCATGCTGGGAGTCACCACAGCTGCCTGCCTCCGTCACAGGCCGCTGGTGGTGATTTGGAGAGATGTTCACCCGTCTCAAAGCCTCCACGCAGGCAGGAGGTACATTCTCTGAAGAATTAAAGCATACATTCTGAATTGGACTCAAGAGAAAATCCTGCGGATTCTTAACCCCAGGCAAAATGCAGACTGTATAATGAATACAATGTGTTTTCAAGGGGCGGGGAGAAACACCCCCACCTTGCACTTCTTCAGGGTCTTTGGCAGAAACTGATATGTAAACAGATTTTTTTTAAAGCAACTAATCTCAGAATTGTTCATTTCATTCTCTTTAAAGTGGAAGGATCATCTGTTTCATCAAAACACACTGGAATAATTTTCTTCTTTCAGAAATGAAATAACAAAGATGCATTAATCCCCGTGGAGGGAGCAAGTGTCTCTCCTCATTTCCCCATTAGCCCCCATCTGCACACGTGGCCACAGCAACGTCCTGTGCCTCCTGGCTGCGAGTC
The DNA here is from genome assembly GCF_001604975.1 of Cebus imitator. Lineage (NCBI taxonomy): Eukaryota > Metazoa > Chordata > Mammalia > Primates > Cebidae > Cebus > Cebus imitator. The sequence goes on along the minus strand of NW_016107695.1, from coordinate 672,751 downwards.
AGCACAGCACATGGCAAAATTCATCACAACTTTCTCTTTGGATGCAATCCAGAAAGAAAAGAATTTCAGATTTAGAGGAAAGGAATGGGGGGTCAAGGGATTCTAAAATTAAGTCTTCAAAATAAGCCGGAGCCTTGCATGACTTCACCATACGCAGAAACATGGCAGTTATTAAATCCAAATCTGTGTGTTCCTTTCCACGCAGACTGCACGTGGCAGCAGCTGCTGCCTTGTGTCTGTGGCTGTTACAAGGCTGCGTCTCAGTGGCCAGAGACGCCTGTGCTTTCCCCACAAACAGACCCCCAAGATGGTTTGGCTGTGTTCCCATTCAAATCTCAAGAATTCCCACTATTGTGGGAGGGACCCAGGGGGAGGTGACTGAATCGTGGGGGCTGGTCTTTCCTGTGCTATTCTCGTGATACTGAATAAGTCTCAGGATACCTGACAGGTTTATCAGGGCTTTCCACTTTTGCTTCTTCCTCATTTTCTCTTGCTGCTGCCAGGTAAGAAGTGCCTTTCGCCTCCCACCATGATTCTGAGTCCTCCCCAGCCACGTGGAGCTGTACGTCCAATTAAACCTCTGTTTCTTCCCAGTCTGGGTATGTCTTTATCAGCCACATAAAAATGGACTAGCGCACCCCATCCTTGGTGTCTGCCACACTCAGGGCTCGTGCTCTGCACCCTCCATGTTCTCAGGTTTGAAGCTCGGTCCTACCCCTCGTCCTCTGCTGCTCCACAGCCCCCAGACAGTCACTGCGATGCCAGACGCTTTCTGTCATTTCTATCAAAACCAGCCAGTCCCTCCATGCTCATTTCATCCCCCACCCAGCCCAGGCAATGAGGCCACCAAGTAGCGGCTGAGAGCCAGAGGGACGTGGAAGCCAAAAGTAAAATTCCAAGCCCCAACCACCCGAATGGACCCCTCCTCTCGGCCAAGGCCATTTGGAAGTTACCTTGAAAAGCTAGTTCAGGCCATGATGGGAAGACAGAGTCAATGTGCCTTATCACACCCTCCTCTCTTTTGGAATTACTGATGGAACAAACTCTTTAAACATTCTATTCTCTCTGAAGCCTGCTACCTGGAAGCTTCAACTGCTTGATAAAACCTTGGTTTCCACAACCCCTTATCTTAACCCAAACATTCATTAATATTGATTCCAGGTTTAGATAGTAACTCTTTCAACCAGTTGCCCGAACAGCACGTGCAGACAGCCTGTAGCTGCAGAGGGCATAATCACTTAGGGGTCTGACGTAAGTCTGAGTGTAGGAACCAGGAATGGGGCATGCTTCCAGATTGCCTCCAGGAGGTAGGCTGAGGCAGTGCTGGGCTGTGTTGAGGGGTGCAGTTCAGTGAGAGGCGTTGAACTGTGTTACCCTGTGGGAAATGATCTGAACAGCATGTGTTCAACATCCTTTTCAATACAGTTTCATGAACAATGGGAACCAAAAGTCAACCCGGAGAGACCAGTGAGAAGGCTACTGCAGCCTCCAAGCACAGGTCATCTCTTCACTCACCCGAGGGGACAGTGGAGATGGAGGGACGGGGTGAGTGAAGAGATGCTTAGGAGGTAAACTGAAATTGGCGGCTGATCGGATGTAGCATAGTTTCAGGGAGGAAGGCGTCAAGTAGAGAGTGAGACCTTTGGTTTGGGTGATGTAATGGATGCTGGCTCCATTCACATAGAGCTGCATAGGTCCTGGTAGAGAAAGTCATGAGTTTACCTTTGGACACACAGCATTTTCTTATACAGGGGAGAAACGCCACATTAGAGGCTTCGTGGACACAAACAAGGGGCCAGCTTGATTCGTGATCCCTAAAACGGAAGCCTGGATGAGACTGCCTGGAGGGAATGTGTACAGTTAAAGAAAAGAGATGAGGGTTGACCTCAAAGAATGCCAGCTCTTTATGGTCCCTTAGAAGACTGTGAGCAGGTTTAAGGAACTGAGAGGAAGCAGCTGGAGATGTAGGAGGAAGAATCCATGAAAGTCTTAAAGGCGAACTGAAGGACGAGGGCATTGCAAGGAAGGAAAGGTGAATAGGGCCGGAAGATGCTGAAAGGCATGAGTGACGTGAGAATGCCATGCCCCTGCCAGAGCCAGGCAGACGGATAGTGTGGGTGACTTCAGCAGGGGTTCCTTTGGTCAGCTGATGAGGGAAGGCCAGAGGAAACTGAGTTGGGGATGAGCAAGGGGTGAGGAAATAGAGAAGGTCTATTCTGGATGACACAGAAAATTCTGAGAAGCCCTCGTCTTGCTTGGGTGCGTTTTTATTAGAATGTGTTGAGAATTGCTTTATGGCTCAGTGTCTTTAATTTTGGTGAATCATCCATGTGCTCTTGAAAAGGATGTGCATTCTGCAGTTTTTGTTTGCAGAATGCTAGGTGCTATGGACAGATGCATCCCTCTCACCCAAATTCCTATTTGAAATACTCCCCACCATGGTGATGGTATTAGGAGGCAGGGCCTTTGGGAGGTGATAAGGTCACAAGGGTGGGGCCTCAAGAGTGGGATTAGTGCCCTTACAGAAGAGGCCACAGGAAGCGCCTAGCCCTCTTCCTGCCCCATGAGGACACAGCAAGAAAATGCTGTCTGCACCCTGGAAGGGGGCCCCCATCAGAACCCAACCATGCTAGCACTCTGATCTCAGACTTCCAGTGTCCAGACTGTGAAAGGAAAATACATCTTGGAATCCCCAAATGACTAAGCTAAAGGGAAAAGTCAAGCTGAGAACTGCTTAGGGCAAACCTGCCTCCCAATCTATTCAAAGTCATTACTCTGAGGCTCACCTGAGACAAATGCACACCTGATTGCTTCCTCTCCCCTATTGTTTATACAAAAATGCAGAGTCACTGAGCCAGACTAAATTTTATCTTCACTGGAAGGCTCATCAAGGACTCAAAAGAATGCAACCTTTGTTTCGTTTCTACTTCTAACCCGGAAGCCCCCACTTTGAGTTGTCCCGCCTTACTGGATGGAACCAATGTACATCTTAAACATATTGACTGATGTCTCATATCTCCCTGAAAGGTAGAAAAGCAAACTGTACCCCCGACCACCTTGGGCACATGTCTCAGAACTTCCTGGGGCTGTGTCACGTGTGCGTCTGTGACCTTGGCAAAATACATTGTCTAAATTGACTTAGACATACCACCAATATTTCACGTTCACGAGACAATGAGAAACAAGCCTCTGTTGTTTGTAACCACGCAATCTATTGCACTGAAACCGCTGAATGGGCTGGGACACTGGGTTTGCTTATTAGGCCAATTTTGTCAGTCTGGTTGCTCATTTCTTCTGTGTTACCACTGATGTTTAGTATATCTGTTTTACCTTTCTGTTACTAAAGTATATTGGATTATTCCAACATGGTTGTGGGCTCATCTATTTCTCCTTTAATTTTTTTTCCATTTTTGCTTTATATATCTTGAGGTTATCTTTTAGGTGCTCAAATATTTATTAGATTAAAATCTAAATTTTATTTATATTAAGAATTGGTGTATCTTCTATGGATGGTTCTTTTTCTCATTATAAAAATTTCCTTAATTACTAACACTAGAAATTTTCTGTCTTTGGTGATACACTTCCTTACTTTTTCTGGGTCCTTTTACATAATATTTGTCTCCTGTAAAGAGCATGTAGTTAAATTTTGTTATTTTAATCCAATTCAACAATATTATTGGTTAACAGGCACACTAAGTTCATGCATATCTTCATATTATTACGATATATTTAAATGTGAGTCTACTCCTTTTTAACTTATTTTTAATGTGTGCCATCTGGTCTCAATTCATTTTTATTTCTTTAATTATTTTTGCATTAATCAAGTGTGCCTATTCTAGCTTTTATTATGTTTTTACTCTTGTTTTAATGGCTACTCTAAAGATTAACACACTCATTCCTGATTTATTTCTGGCTGATGTGAATTATTACCGTTCCCACTTCCAGATGATGAAGGACCTTAGAACACTTTGGCATGATCAGTCCTCTTTGCTCTTGGTGCTTTTTAGAAGGCAGCTATGCTAACCACCTACCACAAACACCTGTTGGTTGTGCCGTTTGAAGTATGTCTTCATTGCATTTGATATTTTTATTTTATTTTTTTAAAAAATGGTGATCTCACTATGTTACCTGGGCTGGTCTTGAACTTCTGGCCTCAAGTGATCCTCCAGCCTCAGCCTCCCAAGTAGCTTGGATTACAGGTGCACACCACCACACTCAGCTCCATTTGATCTTAACATCATCAAAACTGTATTATTTCCATTTGATAGAGTCTACATTTTCTTTAACCCCACGCTTGCTCTATTTCCTATCTGGCATTTTTGTGGGATTGCTTGCTTGCTTTCTACAGAACTTTCTGAAGTCATCCTTTAGCATAGGTGTGCTGCTGAAAGTTTTTGAAATATTTGTTTACCTACAAATTCTTATTTTTTTTTGAGGAATATTTTTGGTGTTAGTTATTTCTTTCAGCATTTAAAATATCACATTTCAGCGTCTTCAAACTTCCATTCTTCTTAAATGCCAGCTATCTTTCTTATTATTGCTTACATAGTCGTTCAGTTTTCCTCCGGTAGAAAGATTTTTGTTTTTGTCTTTAGCTTTCGAAAGCTTTACATTAACGTGAATGGGTGTGATTTATTTATCTATCTGCCTATATGTCTTGAATCTTTGGAATGATTGATTTAGCAATTTTGGAAACTACTTCTGGTTCTTCACATAGTTTTTGTCACATTTTTTTCTCTTCTTTCTTCTTGGGTCTGCAATTAATGCTGTTTAGACTTTTTCTTCATTTCTCCTAGTTTATTTTTGTATATATTCCAATCTTTTTTTGACTCTGTGTTTCCTTCCATACATTTTCTTCTGGACTGTTTTCCAATTCATCAATACTCTCTTCAACTCCATCTCATTGCTGTCAAATCCATCTATTTCTTTCAGTTGTTGATGTTAGTTAATTACTAGTTCTATAATATTAATTAATGTGTTTCAGTTCTCTCATGTAATTCCCCATACTATTGCCAGTTTTCTTATACATATTTAGATGATTTTAATGTCATTTTCTGATAACTCTTTTATCTAGATTACCAGTGAGTTTGTTGCTCTTCTCCATTTTTTTTTTGTTTATTTCTCCTCATTTACCATAATTTAAATTTGTTTTCTACTATGCCTGGTAACTTTTGTTTGAATATTGACACTATCTTATGAAAAATTATAGAAGCTTTGGAGAATATTATCTTGCTCCAGAGAAAAGCTAAGTTTCTACTGGCAGGCAGTTTTGAGTAGTGACAAATTACCTTGATTATATCAGGGATTGAAGTGATTTAAGGCTGTGGGGCCATTTCTCCACAGTTCTAGATACTCTAGTAGTGTGAATAATAGAAATCCCTTCTGCTTTGCCCTTTGTGATAGTTGGTATAATTTTCATTTTCTTTTACTCCTAGGAAATAGTCATTCAGGGATCTCAGGTGAAAGTATGAAATTTACTAGATTTACTTTGACTATTACTGGTGTCCTTTTTGATGGAAACTGAACTTCAATATTTTTAATTCAACACCTTAAGAATATGGAAATCTTTCCTTAGATTTACAGAGTTTCAGATATCAGTTCTTGCATGTATTTTTTTTTTCCTCTTTAATTCCCTGTGTTTAGGAATGGTTATAAGCCTCCAAAGAAAATTAGTAGAGAGAGTCTCTGTTCTCCAGGATATTGAAATTAGTAGAGAGAGTCTCTGTTCTTCAGGATATTAAAATTAGTAGGGACAGTCTCTGTTCTCCAGGATATTAACATACATAGAGAGTCTCTGTTCTCCAGGATATTAAAGTTAAAGAAAGAGTTTCTGTTCTCCAGGACGTTGTCCTGCCAGTCCTGCCACTGAGGCCACTCTACCCTCCAGCCTTCACCTCCCCAGCTATGGGAGGTGCCGAGAGTACTCATCTTCTCACCCTCAGCTGCTCTGCTCCCAGCACCAAAATTGGCCAACCTGGAAGAAGAAGTTGGGTCCAGCCTCAGAGAGAAGTAATTTCATTCTCTCTGGCTTTTCCAGTTATGGCTACTCTGGTTGTTCTCCAGGATCTTCCAAGAGCTCTTTAGAAAATGTTGTTCATACACAGACACAGGGAGGGGAACACACACACTGAGGCGGAGTGTGGGGGGAGGGAGAACATCAGGAAAAACAGCTAACGCATGCTGGGCTTTATACTTAGGTTATGGGTTGATGGGTAAAGAAAATCACCATGGCACACATTTACCTATGCTCCTGCATGTCCTGCACATGTACCCAAGACCTTAAAAATAAAATAAATAAGTAAAGTAAAATAAAATAAATGAAATGTTGTTCACATTTAGAATCGTTCCCAGCAGAAACTAGTTCATCGTCCTCAGGTGCATAAACACTATAACCACATCCTGATTCTCATCCACTCAGTATTTGAAGAAAACGTGTCAATATTTATAAGCATAAAAGAATGAATGAGAAGAGGGCAATTGATTCACAGTGTTTTCTAGTTACAGCAGTGGGTAACATGAACTCCTGTATATTTAAGGATTCATTTTCATCAAGTTTTGCTTTCATATTTAATACTCTTAAAATATGTAATTGTTATGTTGTTTTAACACATTAAGTATTAAAAGCAATAGTAATAACAGAATCAGAAACTTTAAAAATATTCAGTCTTAATGACATAATTTTAAATTATTTCTCAATTACATATTTTTGTTGAAGAGGAGTATTATAGAGTGATACCTTAAATGTTTCTATTCTAAAATTCATTATGTAAGATTAAAAATTAATTAGGAAAGTAGAAGGGACTTGCAAATTCAAACTACGTGCAATAATTTAACATTTTGACTGTTAAAAAGCTTTTCCTAGTATTTTTTCATGTGGATGATTCTGGTATAAAGCAGACATGGTATTTCAATGCCCCTGTATATATATGCAAGTGCTGTGACAGGTTTACCTGACGTGTCAGTGACATTGTTTGCAACTATTTAAACTTTGGAGAAAAATGTAGATAGCTACCAACAAATGTGCCATCTTTTACATACATGGTTTTGTAGAGTTCGTCTAGGGGTGTTCATGAGCAAAGAGCTTGAAGACTGCTTCCTTCAGTCATTCCTTCCCTAGCAACAGACCATTTTTAATTGTGTATTTTTTTTTTTGGCTGTGCTTTTATTTTTGTTATTGCTATTGAGTTGTAGAAGTCCTGGATGTCATCACCACGTGAAAAATCGCAGCTGTGTACAGACCCCTGTGATATTCTGTGAATCACTTACAAGTCAACATGGTAAATACCTGGTTCTTTACATAGTGGGAAACGTCATCTTCGAACACGAAGTTTAGCAGAACTTATATGGATGTATAAACGACAAAGAAAGCCATTACAACCTGTAATTGAATGCTGCACCACGATGACCCGAGAGTACACTTTCACTAAAACTTTTTGGTTTACCATGCTTTCTGTGAAAGGGAAGGCCTACGATATGCTCCGATGCACCCCCCGCCCCGCCCCGCCCCGCCCCCCGCCTGTACCAGCGCGGGTAGCCATGGAAAGGCTGGCATCCTCGTGGAACCTGGCACTGAAGCAGTAGGCTCGCGGGGGAAGCGGTACGTTTTACCTTGTGGGAAAGTCATGAAAACGCGCTCCGCAGTTTGGAGGTTTGGGGGTGAAACAGGCCACCGCAAATGATTGCATTACCAGCGGCAGAAAACCGTTCCTTCAAGACTTCCAAATTGGTAGTTGACGTATTGCGGAAGCTGGTGAGAGCTCAGTACCCTACAGTTTTCTTAAAAACACATTTTTAACGTGAAAGGGCGCTGGCACTAAAAATGCGTCCTAAGCAAAGGCAGAAATGCTCCCCCGAGCGCTCGCGCGGGCCCTCAGCGCCGCCACCTGCTGCCTTCGCCGCGCTCTCCCCTGAGGATGATAAAGGGTTCAGCGAAGCGTTTTTAAGGAGCCAGCTTACTGTGGAAGTCTCTCTGCAATAGGCAATAACTCGTAAAATGAACTCACGTCGGCCCCTGTTGTAGAGAACCTGGAGCTCTCATGCTTCCCTCATCTGCGAATTCACCCGCCAGGTAGCGACTGACCTCCTACTGTGTGCCCGGCTTTACGGCAGGTTTGGGGATCAAGACAATGGGAAAAAAAAAGAAAAAAAAAGTGCCCTCAGAGGGACTGATAGTTTAATGACACAAAAAGGGGAAGATTACAAAAAGCAGATATAAAGGCCGCAAGTGACCCAGTACATTAGAGGGTGGTGGGAGATGCGTCCACAGAGAGGAAAACAGCAGGGCCCGGCGTCCGGGATGCGGGGGGCACGGTACCAACCTCAGGACAGATGGGGAAGTTCGGGGACAGGGTTCCCGGAGGAGAGGAGAGGAGAGCAGTGCCCAGGCCTCCAGAACATCGACCAGCGTGTTCAAAGGGAGGGGAGGAGGCAGCGGGGCACGGCCGCCAGGACTGGACTCCCCGTGGAGAGGAAGGAAGGAGAGGAAGCGGACAACCACTGCAGTCACCCAGGTGGGCAGCGATGGTGGCTCCCCAGCGCATCGTAACGGGGGGAGGGAGGTGTATCTGGACGTGCTTTGGGAGGGTAACTTGACAGAGTGGATGTGATGTGCAAGATGAGGGAGAACCCAGGGGCCCTTCAGGGTTTTCGGCCCAAGCCTCAGCGTGGGTGCTGTCCTCACCCGAGTTGGTGTGGCTGCAGGTGAGGAGGCCCTGGAAAGGGAGATACTGAGTGCAGTTTGGACATTCTGAGTTCTCAGGGTCTACTGGGCATCTGAGAGGAGAGGTTCCGTGGACAGAACCTATGTGACTTTCGGGGTCAGGGGAGTGGTTGAACCTGAGATGTGAATTTTGGAGTCAGTGGCGTGAGGATGGTGTTCAAAGCCATGTACACTGAGAAGAGGAGTGAACAGCTATGCGGCAATAGATAACCAATTCTTAGGGGTAGAAAGGCTTCGTAGACTGGAGATCCGGTCAACCTGAGGCACATGTTTGCTTTGAGGCTTAATTTCTATCAAGAAAACAGAAATGGAAGATTCTAGAACACTCTGAGCCACCTTTTCTGATTTCATTTCTGTGTCCTGTTGAGGGCACTCAGGCAAAAACATTTGTCTCCTGGCCCTTTGCACACACGTGGCAGCATGTCGATCACACCCTTGGTTACTCTGCCATGCTCCGTAGCTGGCACTAGTCACCATTTACGTTCTCACCACCCCATCAGGGAGACACGTAGGTTTAATCCCTACAGCCAAAGATTTCTGCATTGCCAGGGTGCACGCTTCTTACGTCATCTTTGAAGGAGCGGAAATGATTTAAAAGAAAATAACACTAATAGCAACACCCATTCCCTTTCTGCCTTACAGAAGCTTCCCTCACCATGAATCCTATTTAATTTTCATAAGAAATCAATGAGGCGTCTGTGGCCCCCACTGGCCTGACAAGGATGTAGAGGCCCTGGAGGGCACACAGCCGGCCCAGAGTCACAAAGCCAGAGACTGCAAGGGTCCCAAGAGCAAAGCCGGCACAGTGGGCTGCACCCTTTTCCTGGAGGTCACAGTGCAGGAGGGGAGCGGTGTGGGGTGTGAGGTTTCCTAGAGGTGCCTCTGGCCATGGCCCTGCCAGCACCTTTGTTTGGTGATTCGATCATCGCTGTGAAACGGCTCCAAGTCTGAAGGGCTTTTTGAGCCTGTTCTCTGCTTTTCTTGCAGGCAGAACTCGGAATGAGGGGTAGAGGAGAAGCAGGTGCCAGACCCCGAGGAGCACTCCAAGTCCTCTGGCAGCGGAGTTCCGAGAAGAAAGGAAAGAAGAAAGAATAAGGCACGGTTTCCAGGCCCTGCCTGCCCCTCTTACCCAGTGCTTTCCCCCTCACCCCACCCTCAACTCCTTCCAAAGGAGAGGCCACTGAACCGCTGGTCCCTGTCTGAGGTCGGCCGGGGGAAAGCACACACAAACATGTGTTGCAAAGCTGAACGTGCTGGTGTGCCGTCTACCCAACCCACTGCCTCCTGCTTTGATTTCATTTTTATTTTTTTAAGAAGAAAATAAAATTCTCAAGTCCTAAGTTCTCATACTGTAATTCCTGGAAATCATTCTGGAGTCAAATACTTTCGTCTGTTAAGAAAAAAAAAAGTGTAGCGATTTCCTGCCGCTCCGGGAGCATCGCCAGCAGACAGGGGTTCCAGGCTCCCCCCGCCAGCACTTCTGAGCAACGTGGCAGCTGCCGGGACCCGGTTCTGAGTGCAGGGTGCAGGCCTTGCCAGGAGTGGACTCAGACGGAGGAGGCCCCTCTCGGACCCTCTCTGGGGCCGCCGTAAGGGAAGGAGAAAAGCATAGACATCAGCTTCAACAATGCAAAACAAAGTAAACTTGAATTCCAATGAGGGGCGGTTAGCATCACAGCCTGGAATCCCAGTGTGGTTTATCACACTCCAAGCCCCACATCAGCCCTCAGCGATGGCTCTGCTGACCATCTTGCTAAAGGACGGCTTGGGCTTTTCCCTGTGGCAACTCCTGAGGGTGACAGATCATTCAGCAATGCCATGATTTCACAGACGTATTCCTGATCTCTAGCCGGAAGCGGTGGATGATGTTGGGGAGTCTTTATTCCTGGTGGGTGCTCATAAGAGTTTGCAGACTGCATCCCAAAGGGCATAGGAACCCCTGAACTTTCCAGGTCACCTTGGCACATGGCTCACTAGAACTGCTAAAGCCGTCAAAGCATCTCTGATGTGTCCTTAGCCTGTGTGTGAAGACCTGCAGGGACAGGAGAGCAGGGACCCTCCGCCAGAGGCAGTGCGCCCCGTTCACTGGGAGGGACATGCCACCAATGCAGCCTTCAAAGACAAGCTCACCATGTTCCAGGAGTGAGGACTGGAGGTGCAGGGTGGGATCACCTTACCAGGGATCACCTTACCAGGGATCACCTTACCAGGGATCGCCTTACGAGGGATCACCTCACCAGGGGCCATCTTACCAGGGGCCACCTTACCAGAGCTTGGAAGCTGCTGGGAAGTTAACATTGATTTTATGTTTCTTTAAAATAAAAGTCCAGCAATACTGATTGGTTTCAAACAAGTCTGTGAAGGCTCCCACAATGCACCATGTCACTAACATGTCATGGCCCGCTGATCCCTTTTCTTCCTTTACACCCACAAACACGCCACGGATGTTTCCTTTGGGATCCCCATCTTCCCCTCTGACCCTTTTAGACTCGTGAGGGGAAGAGAGCTCCATTTCTGCTAAAGCCGTAAAGTGGAGATCATAAGAACTCATGGAACCACCCAGTGCTGACGTGCGTAATCTCCTGGTGGCGCCCCTGTCTGAGCACATGGATCTTTCTCCCAGCCCAGCCTCAGGCCCCCGACCTGGCCTGGTCTCTGCTCTGTGTCCTCCAACCTCTTTGGCTCCATCACAGGCCGTCTCATGCTCATCAGCACGGCCCCCATTGGCTCAGCCTCTGCACCCCCTCTCTGGCATCTCCTCCTGCCCTCCCCACCCACCCTCTGGGAAAGGGGCTCCTACAGCCTGTTGGCCTACTGCCAGTTCTCACTCACTCAGTGACCCTAGACGGTCCTGGGGTCAGACTCCCAGCCTCCTCACCTGACCGTATTTCCATGACAAATCATTTGTAACACCGCCTTGCCTGCAATCTCCCCATTTTTGGGTTTCTGTTCATTGAACTTGCTTGCTTAAATCTTATTCTCCTCCATCTCTGTGTACAATTCCACAACTGGTCATCACTGGTGAAAAGCTCAAAGCCTCCCACAGAGATGGTTCGGCACGCCCCACGGCGTCACCAGCTGGCCTCCAGCGTCTCCCTCGCCATCCCCTGACCATCTCCTGGCAGACACTGGTGCTCTCTCTCTGTCCTCAAATCTGCACCAGCTTGGGCCTCACCCTCACCCTCACCCTCAGCGCCTGGCTTGCTCTCTCCTGGTCCCTGGCAAGGTGGGGTGATATGGAGGGGACCCCATCTCCTCCCCCTGCCCCGTCCATGGGGGCCTCAGCCTTGTACCCAGGGCCCTGCCTCCCACGCCGGGGACATGACACACATCCCCGCCCCGCAGAGGCCGTGCCCCCTCCACCCACCCTGCCTGCAGCTTTTCGCCAGCACAGCGCTGCTTACCCCTTGACTTCACTGTTTTTCTCCTCGGTTTTTCCCATCAGCAAACACACATGCTGTTATTTGTCCCATTTTAAAACACAATCAAAACAAAACAGAGTACTGTGGACTGCACTCTCTGCCAGCCACTGTCCAGCTGACCCCACGGCCAGGTCCTCCACGTTCTCACAAACCCCAAATGTGGGCACCGCGGTGCCTCACCTGCTCTTCCCACTGCTGTCAATAACCCCAGCCTGGCTGAATTCAAGGCGCTGTTTCTGCCCTAATCTCTCCCGGCCTTTCGGCTGCGTTTAAAGCGTCACGACTCTTTCCTCCTCCCGTGTGGAGCCTTCGGTGGGGTCCATGCGGCACCTCTCAGGAGCCCGTCTCCAGCCCCACCCGCCCTCTCTGCTCTCAGGGCTTTGCCCAGTCGCTCCCTCACCCGCCATATCTATGCCTTATCACCTGCCCTGGCTCGTAAAATGACAGCTTCCCAAGGGGTTCTTCCAAGACCTTATGTTCAGCTGATGAAGCCATGTGGAGCGACATGTGTTCGGATGGGTGGCACACGCAGGTGTGGTTGGATTGAGCAGCGGCAGCGCTGCCTGCACCCATTGGGTGGCCCAGCCTCAGACCATGCAGGTCCCACGCTCCTTTCTGGGAGGGGATAAAACGGCAAACCTGAGTCAGGCAGCACCACGGCCTCTGGAGGCCTACGCGGGAAAGGCATATGCTTTCCAAGGAGAAAGCTGGTGGACTTTACCTAGTCATAGCTTATTTTCTTAGATCATTGACACTTGCACATGGGCCTGTGCTGTTGGGAGTCACAGGGAACAATCGAAGAACAAAATCACCAACTGGCAGGGTCGGTGAGTCTCCCACTGCAGGACAGGCCGCCCTGAGGACAGGTTTCCCAGGCCTGGGTGAGCTGGGCCAAAGTCCTGACCCTCCCCTGGCTGAGTCCTGTGGATGAGATGCAGCATGGGACTGCTCACTGACAAGGGGTGAGAACTGCCCATTGAGAGGTAAGAACTGGGCTGAGTACTTGGTTTTCCTGCTCTGCTGATATCTCCAGAGGCCTCAGAACACGGCTGCCTTTGAGGAACCTGTGTGTACCAAGCTAAGGACACTGCCTCCAGAAACAGAAGTGGCATCAGGCCAGAAATGGGATCTGCCTTTGTAATATATTGTGTTGTTTAAATCAGCAGTCTCCAACTTTTATGGTACCAGGACCCAGTTTCATGAAAGACAATTTTTCCATGAACTGGCAGCAGGGGAAGTGGGGGGTGGTTTCCTGATGATTCAAGTGCATTTATTTATTTATTTACTGAGACAGAGTCTCATTCTTGTTGCCCAGGCTGGAGTACAGTGCGCAATCTCAGCTTGATGGAACCTCAGAATCCCAGGTTCAAGCGATTCTCATGCCTCGGCCTCTTAAGTAGCTAGGATTACAAGAGCCCGCCATGGTGCCCAGCTAATTTTTGTATTTTTAGTAGAGACGGGGTTTCACCATATATTGTCCAGGCTGTTCTCTAACTCTTGACCTCAGGTGATCCACCTGCCTCAGCCTCCCGAAATTCTGGGATTACAGGTGTGAGTCACCGTACCCTGCCCAAGTCCATTCTATTTACTGTGCACTTTATTTCTATTATTATCACACTGTAATATATAATGAAATAATGATACGACTCACCATCATGTAGAATCAGTGGGAGCCCCGAGCCTGTTTTCCTGCAGCGACATGGTCTCATCTGATGGTGACGGGAGACAGTGACAGATCATCAGGCATTAGAGCCTCATGAGAAGCGTGCAGCCTTCATCCCTCACACGCACAGTTCACAGCAGGGTTCATGCTCCTACAAAAATCCAAAGCTGCCGCGGATCCGATGGGAGGTGGAGCTCGGCGGTAACGTGAGCCATGGGCACAGGCTGTCAATACAGATGAAGCTTCGCTCACGCGCTGCTCGCGCCTGCTGTGGGCCCGGTTCCTCACCAGCTATGGCCCGGTCATGCTCCGGGGCTTGGGAACCTCTGGCTTAAATCATGTTTAAATCTTTATTTTTAAAAAAATAACAAAAATTATCTGCTTACGATGGCCCTACATTAACGTGAGTAATGTTCGCATGTTGGGAGTAAGCGTTCTAAGTCATGATCGTGATGATTGTTTGCTTTTCCATGTCTCACACACACACACACACACACACACACACACACACACACACGGTGCCACAGTCAGTTGTGTATCATCAACACAGGTGAACTCAGCAGGACCATGGAAGTTTTTCTCTCACAGAAGTAGAAGTACCTTTTCCAATACTCATGTCACGAAGAGTTTGTGGGTGAGTTCTGACACACCCCTCTCAATTCTGCCTACGTATGGGGCCGTCCATGGTGACCAGGTGGACGGCTGGGCTCTGTCCCCTGCCAGCATCTTCCTGCTGTGCCCAGAGGCGGCGCTCAGGCCGGTCAAAGATCCCCGGGTGCCAAACGCAGCTGTCCTCGCTGTGAGCTCACTTTTTGTACCAAAGTCCCTTCTCCTGGTCGATTCTGTTAGGTGTCGGGGGTATCCACGATTTCTTAGGCTTGTACTTAAAAGGTAGAGACGGACTCAATCCCGGCCCAGTGGAATGCCTTTGGTAGTGGGATTGTACCCAAAGTTCACAGAAGATAATTTTTGTATAAAATGAGCCAGGATTGCTGTGTACATTTCCAACTACAGAATGAAATTTAGGGGGCTGAATAGTCACAGTGTCTTATTTTGCTTGTGTCTTTGGATATAAATGTTTTTCTTTCGAAACTCCTGACTGCATATCCCTTGTGTGTGTGTGTGGCTTTTAATCCTAGATCGTGCAGCTTGTCGAGTCTGCGTGCGGGGAGCTGACTCCTCCATGCTGATGCTTGCATTGCTCTGATGCAGTGCAGTTGGGTTGAAACCGCCTCCCACCTCCTGCACTGCAGCCTTGAGTTACGCGGGAGCTTGCATTTGAGGTCATCAAAAGGGTGATGGCATAGCATGCACGAGAGCCTGGCCTCCATGTGCTGGTGGCTGACTGAGCTCCCCGCGGTCCGCAAAAGCAGTCGTCATCACCTGCCTTGCCTGACCTGGGGAAGCCCCCGACATCTCTCCAGAGCCTGTGGGCTGTGGGATGTTCTCCTTGGCGTGGAAAGCCTTTCAGAGTAAGGGTGAGACAGCGATGGGTATAAAACTGAAAGCTTCATTTTCACCTGCGCACGCAAGTGTGGAGGATAGAGCGACGTCGGGGTGTGGCCTCTCGGTGTAGGGCAGGCACCCCACAGACAGCCCTAAGCAGACGGGAGTGGGGTGACGGAGGAGTCGCCCAGTGGATGCAGCCCCATCGTAGCAGGGCTGAAAAGCAGGAGGGCCGGGATTTGGGCAGCTCGGGCCTGCACGGAAAGGATTATGTAGATTAGCCATACTCCACATCCCTGGCATTAAATCTAGGAATAGTTCTGACCTTTGACTTAAGAGTGTATTTTCTTGAATGATGTTAAGGCAGATCCACAGACCCATGCAGATGAATCACTTCACTCTCAGCTAGTAGCAGGGGCCCAACAAGGTAGCTGGTGAGGAAGAGCCCTCAAGACACAGGCCCAGGGGCCACTGCCTTGGGATCTGGACGACACTCCAGGGGTTCTGTGCCACCAGCAGGCCCTGCCTCCTCTCTGGGCTGGAGCCGTGACTGTCAGCAGATGAGGCCATGGGTCAGGGTCTCTCTCCCACCAGAACAGCTTCGTGGGGTGCTCAAGTCCCCGATCACGCTCAGTTGTGGCCGGCAAGGGCTCCTCGAGGATTGTGGGGTGCTCCTGTCCACTGATCACACTTAGGTGCAGCTAGCATCGGCTCCCTGAGGGTCATGGGGTGCTCAAGTCCCCTGCTCTCACTTAGGCGTGGCCGGCACAGGCTCCCCGAGGGTTGTGGGGTGCTCCTATCCACCAATCACTCTTAGGTGTGGCTGGCATGGGCTCCCCGAGGGGCTGTTGAAAAACTCCCAGGTCTCCTGGGTCTTGCCAGGGAGACCACCCAGCATCAGGCTGGTTCTCAGGTGGCCGCCACTCTGCTTAGGACGCGGCTTTTCCCAAGCTCTTTCCCAGCTGCCTGTCGTCACTTTTCTCCCCAGCTTTCCCTTCCGAAGGGAGTTTGGCTTCATTCCATGACTTTCCAGCCACGGCATAAGCATTTCCTCGTCTGACCCATGAACTGATAAGATGCTCTGGACGAAGCAGCCTGGATGCCTCCAGGGCTGCGTTAGCTCCATAGACAGCGGGGTGCCTGTGGGCACCCAGCCTTGCACAGGGCAGGAGGTCTGCAGAGGGTGCAAGCCTGTTCCCCCAGGGCCCTGCAAACATCATCAAAACTGAGCTACCTCCACAAAAAAACTTGAACAAACTAGAAATCATAAGGTGCTGAATAATGATATGTTACCATAGGCAAGTAGAAAATTGAAAGTTTAACCAAAAACGAAGTCCAAAGCAACAGCCGCGCCAGGACCGAGAGCCCACACTGAAATTGCTGCGTGCGCCCGGGGCGGCGGCGGCGCCAGAGAGGCGCTGGCCCTGCTGCGAGGGACTCGCCTGCCCGACCGGGCCACAGGGAGCTCTGCTTATCAGAAGAATATTTGAAGAGAGAGCTATTAAAAGGAATGCTTAAGTGAGTTATAAAAGCCTGAGAAAGGAAATGGGAGAACCAAGATCTCTGAATTTTCTCAAAACTATTATTAGCTGGGCAAAAATGCAGCTATTTGGGGCCACTGGGGGTGCTGAGTGCAATTTTGCTGGCACCATTGGCCAAGTGTACCTTGAATTCATCAACATTTTGTCATCATCTGGTCTTAAATAGTTAAAGGGTAATCAAACAATGCTAAACAAAATAAAGCGAGAGAGAAAAGGGTGGACAGTTCTCACTGAGCTTCCCCTCGGGGTGCATTCCCAGGACTCCGGCCGGGAAAGCTCACGCCACTGAGGACAGTGTCCTGTCTCTACAGCGTGCTGCTGGCCAGCGTCTTCCGAGTGAATCATTCAGCCTGAAGTATGTACACGTCTCTGGGCCGGAAAGCACTTTCCCTGTAGACTCTGGTGCCCTGGGGCTCACGAACCCCACAGACCCCCGGAGCACGGTGGAGGGTGGGGCAGAGTCACAGGAGACATTTTACCAAACACCACTGAAGGCAGCTTTTTCTCTCCCTTGAGAAAAGTAAAACACCCAACAATTTTAGTTTTAAATTAAAAAGCTGCCTCTTCAAACTTTGTTGAAAAAGACGGAATATGCCAACATTCTGTAGCTCCCTATGATGGTTGGATAAATACAGGGAAGGGAGGAGAGGAATTTGTAAAAGGGTAACAGAAAAGGCAGGAAGAAAGCTGGTCAAGAAAGACAGAAGCAGAGACGGGACGTGGGGAGGAGAGAACAGCGCACAGGAGAGGAGTGTGCAGGGGACAGAGAGGACACAGCCAGCCGGAGTGTCCCTTCCGGAGGAGCTCTGCAGAGCGGCTGTGCAGCCCGGACGGGTGCACCATCCAATGTGGGGGCGGCATTCCTGCTAACTCTCCACCTCTCTCAGCTCACGCCCATCTTCAGTCCCCGCTCACCCTGACAGAGTCACAGCCACGGCCGGGACAGAACCTGGGCTCCGGGCAGCGGATAAGGAGGACATCCTACCTAGGTCCGGAACGAGCCAAGTCCAGGCCCAGCTGCAGTGTGGCTGGTCACTGCGAGGATGCTGTGTGAGTGTCCCAGGTCACTAAGAGCACAGCATGAGCGCACTGGGATGTCTGTATGGCACTGTCTGGAAGCCGGCTGCGTCCCAGCACCTGCAGAGGTTACCGGGGCTGGTTTTCATGAACACAGAAGTGTTGGAGGCACGAGAAGTGGAGGGGCACGTAGAACCTGGTGGGGATGGAGTTTAAACTGTCTGCATACACGTGTGTGCATGTGTGTGTGTGCGTGTATGCCTATATGTGTGTGTGTGCCTGTGTGTGTGCGTGTGTGTGCCTATGTGCGCCTGTGTGCATGTGTGCCTATGTGCACCTGTGTGCCTATGTGTGCATGTGTGTGTGCATATGTGTGCCTGTGTGTGCCTATGTGTGCGTGTGTGCCTATTTGTGCAAGTGTGTATGCATGTGTGTGTACGTGTGTGCCTGTGTGTGTGTGTGCATGCCTGTGTGTCTGTGTGTGCATGTGTGCACCTGTGTGTGTTTGCATGTGTGTATGTGTGCATGCCTGTGTGTCTGTGTGCATGTGTGCCTATGTGTGCATGTATGCGTGTGCCTGTGTGTGTTTCTATATGTGTGTGTGTGTGTGCGCCTGTGTGCATGTGTGTGTGTGCACATGTGTGCCTATGTGTGCATGTGTTTGTGAGTGTGTGTGCATGTGTGCCACAGCCCTGTGTGCCCACGACCAGCTTCACTGACCCCCACCCTCCTGCCCCACAGTCCACACCACCACACAGTCCACACCGCCACACAGTCCACACCACCACACAGTCCACACCGCCACACAGTCCACACCGCCACACAGTCCACACCGCCACACAGTCCACACCGCCACACAGTCCACACCGCCACAGAGTCCACACCGCCACACAGTCCACACCGCCACACAGTCCACACCGCCACAGAGTCCACACCGCCACACAGTCCACACCGCCACAGAGTCCACACCGCCACACAGTCCACACCGCCACACAGTCCACACCGCCACACAGTCCACACCGCCACACAGTCCACACCGCCCCACTCCTGCTCTTGCCCAGAAAGGCCTCACTGCACATCCTCCCACCTCAGCCACTCTCAGAGAACTCAGAAAACAGTGGTGGGGGGGCCAATCCCTAAGTCAAGGTGCTTTGGCACAGCCAAATCAGGACCACGGACCCAGGGCACCGCTCAGCCTGAGGAAGCAAGTGGTCCTTTGCCTTGGAGTCAGGACCGCTCAGAGACCAGCGTGCTCTGAGTCGGCCCCGGCGCCTCCAGGCAGGTCTCTCTAACTTGGTTCCTGAGCATGCTGTAGCTCCCACCTGAGGCCTGCCCCGCCTTCCCCGCCCCCACTGTTCTCCCACCCTCCTCTGTCGGCCCTCTCAAGGCCCTGAGCTCTCTGGTTCACCGTCCTCCCTCGTCCTCTCCTGGCTCCTCGCCAGAGCGCGGTGTCCACTCAGGCTTTCTCCCCACAGCCTGGCCACGGCCCGGCCGCCCTCACCCTCCAGCGAGTCCCTGCATTTCCCTGAGTGTTTACTTTTGAGTTTCATCAATTTTTCATGCATGTTAGATTCAGCTGCATGAGAACAGAGTCCTCTGCTCAGCTCACTGCTGTGGCTGCGGAGCCTAAAACAGCCCGGCTCGGGGAAGGCTCCATCTACAGACGCCGCTGGGCGCTGAGTGTCCAGAGTGGTCCATGGCACGAGGGACTCCGTGGTGAGGCCTGAAGATGTGTGAGACTGAGAGGAGCTTGATCCCTGTCCTCTGTGACCCGGTACCACAGAATCAACAGCTGCGTGGCGGGGCCCCAGTGAGCAGACCCAGAAACACGAGGATCAGGCGGTGACAGCAGAGACAGAAAAATCCCACGGTACTTCAGGAGCAAAGCTTTGAAATGCTTAGGAGTTGACAAGGTTTCCAGTTACCTGTTCTTCAGTAGAAAACACCCCTACCAGGGATCAAGCCGAGGACTCAGGCAAATGCGTGGATGGAGACAGCATTACCCAGCACGCAGTTGGGAGCCTGTCAAGAGACTCACAGGGTGAGGAAGCTCGATGGCTTCAGGCACGAAGGTGATGGAACCAGAACAGGGGTCCAGGGAACCCTGAGCCTGTGCTGCCAACAGCCTCAAGGCTGACACGGCCCCTGGGCAGTTGGGACAGGAGGCAGAATAAGAGGCAGTGGCTTAGGAGGTAAACACCCTTGGCCAATTGTGGAAGCTTTTGATGTGGATATTATTAAGTGAAAATAATAGAATCGCAGAGGAGGAAGAAAGAGATGTTTAACACCAGAGTGCGCAGTGCAGGAGCACGCTGAGAAAGTAAACCCGGAAGGGCAGGGAGCTTCGGGAGGCGACAACCTCAATACGTGGAGGAGGCCACCCACTGGCCAGTCCTGCAAAGGGCAAATGACCTGAGGAGAGGCCAGGCACCATGGCTCACACCTGTAATCCCAGCACTTTGGTCAGGAGTTCGAGACCAGCCTGGTGAAACCCCATCTCTACCAAAAATACAAAAACTAGCTGGGCATGGTGGCGGTGTCTGTAATCCCAGCTACTCCCAAGGCTGAGGCAGGGGAATCGCTTGAACCCAGAAGGTGGAGGTTGCAGTGAGCCGAGATCACACCACTGCACTCCAGCCTGGGCGACACAATGAGACTCAGTCTCGAAACACAGACAGATGACTCTCGGAAAAGGCTTCCGGAAACCCTGGTGAGTTGGGTCACTGAGAGGTTATTCGTGTTCTTGGACAACACTTTTCAAATGTTAATTTGCCTACAGGTCATCCAAATACCCTGCATGTGGAGTCAGACTCCGGAGGTCCGGGAAGCGCTGGCTTTTGGGTTTTCTGTATAAAACCTTCCAGATGGCACCGATGCTGCCCATCAGTGGACGGCACCTTGACAAGGCTGTAGACACTGCGTTGGGAGGACAGGTGGACGCCAGGGCCCAGAGTGAGGTGAGGGGTGAGCGGGTGTGCGGAGGCAGGGCAGACACACAGCCGCCTCTAGGGGTCCGAGAGTGCAGATTGGGATCATAGAAGCTTAAGGGCATTTTAAGGTTAAAGATGTCATTTTTTAACTTAAGTTTGTGCTTTGTATTGATTTTGGACAGATGAGTTCTGGAACAATTAATCGCTAAGGATCACTTGGGAGAGGAGCGGGGCGGTGATGTTGGTGGGGCCACCAGGTGTCAGACTGCAGAACATTTCGAGGTGCCCATCAGCCCTGTGCCTCAAGCTCTTGGGGATCCCGAAGGCTGTGCCCTGAGGCCCGTGGCAGAGGACACGGAGGCACATTCTCCTGCTGTGAGGTCAGCCTGGCAAGGCAGGCGTGGCAGCCTGACCACTGCTGTGGCCGTAGCCAGGGAGGGCAGGGAAAGTGGAGTGGGAGCTTGGTTTCATGTTGCAAACTGCGTGATGAGTAGGCAAACCCCCCGCAATTTGGTCTGGCCAAATTATACTTTAGGTTCAAGCCTATGCTTTGTATTTTAAAAGCTCAAATTATTTTGTAATCTCCTGAAAATACATCATCTTGCCATTGGCTTTCAATACTGCACCACGACCTTTTATAATCTTTAAAAAACATGTTCTCCCTTTGGATAAAAAAGAAATAAGTAAGAAAAATATTACTCAGTGAAGACTAGCTGCTGAATTATTTTTAAATATCTTGTTTATAAAACGTTTCTACTAGTGAGGGGGTTGAAGAGCTGCTTGGCTCTGTGATGCCAGCAGAGACCTGCGTGCATTGCTCCATTTGTGGAGAGGACCCTAACCCCACGTCGCAGATGAGGGAGCTGTGCCTCAGAGGAGCTGAGGATGGCACAGCAGTGAGCGGCCGAGCTGACAGCCAGGATCAGGCCTCCAGGGCACCATGGTGCTCACCTGGAGGCAGGCGGGCTCTCCACGTAGACCACGGATCCCCCGTGACCAGCCCCAAGCCTGAGCCTGTGGTTCTCTCACTGTATTCACCCGCTGAGGTGAAGAGTGGGCCTCCGTGTTGGTTGAATTACATTCTCTTAGAACCATCTGGAAGACCTGTCACTGTGACAATTCAGTGTTGATTGATGCTGTGAAAGACGAAAACACTTCAATTCTTACTCCAAAATGTGCTGGGGAATGACGCAGACGGTCTCTCTCAGCGCGCACTCCCTGTGAGGAGGGGTCCTGCTTTCACCGCCGACCACTTCTCCCTTATTCCTGGCAAACGCCATGGCTTCCTCTAGGCAAGGATGTCCTCTGAGTGCCCTGCCTCTCCCAGTTCCCATCACCACCCCGGCCTCGGCTGTCACCTGCCCTCCACCTTGCAGTGCCTCTGTCACCTACATGTTCCCGGGCTCAGCCTTGTCGGCTTCTCTCACTCTTCCGACCTCTTCTCCCTGGACGGGGCAACGCTGGCAGAACCTCAGCTGCTCTAACACCACCTGGCCCCTCCTCTGTCCCAAGTGTCTCTGCCCAACAGGGATCTCTCTGCACCTCCTGTCTCCATGTCACCTGAGGCAGGTGTGTTTAGAAACGTGCTTCCGCATCTCCGCTGCTGGAGACGGAATGGACATGAGACGGGACCGTGTTGTGAGTGACTCAAACGTGGGCCTCACGTTTGGTTTCGTGGATGTGAACCACGTCCCTGCAGTCATCGGTGTGGAGTGCTGGTCGTGCCGGCCCTAGGCTGAGTGTTTGACCGGGATGACCCACATGCTTCTCTCAACTAACCTGTGAGGTCAGCATGTTTTGTATCTGGGGAGAAAGAGGGGTACCAGTGGTGGGACCAAAGCCTGCACTCAGGGCTCAGCACCTGGTGAGTGCCCTCCAGGGTCGGTGGAGTCATTACTCTCGTGACTTTGTCATCGCATCTGTTCCTGAAGGCCACGCAGCTGCTGAGGGCTCCAGCCCGGTCTCATCTCGCTCCAGAACCCCGGAGGGTGTAAGACAGGACCTCGTTAGTTCTGTCTCAAATTCTTCTCATTGCTTTGCTTTTCTCAAAATCTTTCATTTGATCAATGATGAATAGTAAAAATAGATTTCTTACTTTCTTTTTGTTGAAACTGTCTGTGTTGATTTTTTGGTCTTTGGAGTTGTCACGAAACACCTGCGGTCAAATCCAGGCCCTGCAGGCACCAGCAGTGTGGCCCTCTGCCAGCTAATCACCTCCCTGGTGACTCGGTTTCCCCGTCTGTGGAGGAGAAGCAATGGCAGTCCTGGGCAGTTTAAATACCACCGATGTTGAAGAACACTTGCTACACAGCCAGGCATCCAGGAGGTTTTCCACAAATGGAAGCTACTTGTATTTTTTGTTTGAAATTCTGATCCATGGTGCACGTTTACCGTCTCAGGTGTGATATGAGATTCCGTTCTGAATAGCCTTCAGGGATGTGGCACTGAAAACTATCTTCCTTTCTCCATCAGCTAAAAACTACTGTGTAGTTTTTCAAGCTCTGCTTTGCGATTCCCACTACTCTTTGCCTCGGTAAACATGCTCCTGGGTCCCCTTGATTCCCCTGCAGCTGCCTCACCCCTCACTCCTCACTCCTCACCCACCTCTTCCCCTCTGCCACCTTGCACTCCTGCTCTGCTGCCTGGGGTTTCCTGGGGGCCTTGCTGCCCACACTCACCTGCTCGTCAGACCCACCAAGGGGGCAGTGGAAGAAAGATGGCAGTGGTAGATGGCTAGGAAATGAACACTCAGCAATGGGATGATTTCAGAAACACACGCGGAAGAATTGCACCTGCAGAGCAAAAACTCACTCAAGAAACCGAAAAGATGGAGCTCTGTCTCCACCAAGGCCTGTTCTGATGAAGTTACCCAATTTCAAAAACAAGAAACATTGCGGTGCCCAGCCAGGTGCGTGAAAGGAAGGCAGTCGCCAGGCTGCCCCGGGCTCCCGAACAGTAGCTCTCACGCTCCCAAAGCCTTAGTCTAAAGCTTTGTCCGCACCCTGGTTTTCTGCGAGCACAAAGACAGCAGTGCTCAGGCGTTCTCAGTGTGGACGGCCCTGTGGAGCTTTCCTTTAGCCCGGTGCCTGCTGGTGCGATCCAGCCACGAATGAGAAAAACCTGGGCGGAGGGGTCAGAAACAGGAAGTGCCTCAAAATAGAGTGAAATACGGAAAAACACCTGAATCGGTTTACATATCGAACTATGATAAAAAACGTTGATCACAGGAAATGTATTGGAAACGTGTCTGCAACCCAAGCTTGGGGAACATAGAGGATAAAAGAACGTCCACACATGCTGATTTTCTCATTCAGAATCAGGAGCCCGTAAGTGTGACTGAACCTGAACCACAATTTCAAAAGTTCCACCATTTCTTGAGCATGTTGATGAACTTCAGAGCTGTATTTCACGAGCTATTATTTCTTTTGTAATTGAAAATTTGTCTGAACTTGGAGAGTTCTCCTTCATTTATAGTCCGGTTCCCTGTTTTGTTGGTTAAATTCATTTAAAATTCAGTTCTGCACTTTGTTACAGTTTAGCGTTTATGGCTTAATCACGTTTTTAAACATGTTCTCCTTTATTTCATTCTTTCCCATGCATGGAGAGGTTGTGATAACCCTCGCTGAATGCTGGCGTTAGTGATTTCCGGATGGTAAAATTCAGATAATTTAATTTTGCTTTCTTTATGGTTTTGAGTTTATCCCTAATAACAACGTTATTAGTTTAAAAGTTAAATATGAAAACTTTGAAAATAAATTTTCAAAATGAAGTCATCAGGCTATGGGGCGTGGTGGAGGCTGCAGTGACTGACACCCTCCGCCACCACGTTGACGGTGGCGGGTGGGAATAAGGTGTGGGAAGATGGACTTATTCCAAGGAGAGAGACGGGCTTATTCAAGAGACAGAGGGCAGTTTGGCATTGGCTTGAGATGCCACTCACCATGCACAGTGGAGGCTGAGGGGAGGAGCTTGCTGCAAAGGCCCAGGCAGGGGTACAAAGAAGAATTAACTGCAGAGCCCCGAGCCCAGGTCAGGGAAGAGCGGGTTGTCTGGGAGGCAGGAGGAGCTGTCCCTGGATTCACGGGAGGGGGCCCAGGCCTGAGAGGGAGCAGCGGGAATCTCTGCTGGGCGTCCCCGAGCTCCAGTGAAGCCTGACCGAGGAGACGCCTGCAGGGATCTTCCAGAAGCAGCATGGCAGGGGCCGGGTCAGAGGGAGGAGGCTGCAGGGAGCTTCCAGAAGAAGCATGGCAGGGGCAGGGTCAGAGGGAGGAGGCTGAGGGTCCAGGAGAGGTTTCAGGAGCAGGAGAGGCTGGGGCTTGCTTGTGCTCTGGGAGAGGGCAAACCCCGGGAGAAAGGAACACACAGGACAAGGGGTCATTGGAGGTGTCCCGTCGGAGGGACGAGGCTTTGGGGTCACTGCGGTGGAACAGGACAAGCCGGCCGTCTGAGGGCCAGGAGGAGGGGCGGGTGGGAAATCATCAGCATTAGTGACTTCTGGATGGTAAAATTGGGGGTCTGCAGGAGGGTGCAGCGGGCTCAGAGAACACACTTTGGCTGCTCCACCGTTCAACACAGGGACTGCAGAGAGTGATGGGCAGTGTTTCCACACAAGAACTGAATCGGTGCTGAAGGCTATGAAGGGCCCCTCAATCAAATCAGAGAGGAAGGGAATTGATTTGAAACAGCCTCGAAGGCACACAGGAAAAGTGCAGTACCTATTAGGCAAATGAGTCAATAAATATACGAACGGGTTCATACAAATGGGAGACTGAAGTGGGCTTCTTGTTAGTGGCTACTGCAATACGGGTTTTAATTCCACCTTTCTGGGTGTAGTTACTTTTGCATATTTTCATAACTGTGGCATTCTATTACATATGACAGATGGTGACAGGCATTGTCTTCACAGAGAGCAAAAGAAAACTCTTAAGACCAATGCACCAATATGTGTTTAACAAAGAGGAAAGAGTCTGAAATCTGGACGCAGGACTTTGGGACCACTGTGGGCCAGCGGGAAAGAACAGGCGTCTTATTTGTAGGTGTCTGTGTGCTTCAGGCACCACTGCTGGGTTCCCTGTCAGTCCACTTTCTACCAAGCTTGAGACCCCCGTTCTGGGCCTGAGGCTGAAGGACTGTTCATTTATGTCATTTATGTATTGGCTTTTTCTCTTCCTTGCTTCTCAGAAGGATGAGTATAAACAGGATGAGACACTTCAGAGCAATTCCATGAGTTAAGAGCATGTGAGCTTTCTCAGAGACACTGGCCCCATCTTAATTTAATGCAGAAATGAAGACTCGAACATTTGAGAGCCTTTAAAAATCATATTTTAGCCAAAAGATTTATCTCACAGAAGATAATTTCCAACCCAGCCAAAAGCAGCAAATATTTGCTAGTTCCATAACATTCTGTGTAAATCTGATACGTGGCATATTTTCTAGTGTGTATTCATCTCCAGAACATCTGTGCACGGCAGTTAGTCACGGAATTTAAGTTCAGCGTGGCATGCATCCTAGTGGGTGGGAAGCCGGAAAGTGAAATGTACAGCCACCCCAAGAGAAATGCTTATAGCCAGCAAGCAAAGCATGAGTTTTCATCATGGTCTAGGCAATTTCTAGGTGATTTTATCTTTAGATGAAGATTTCCTTTTTCTGATGTCTTTTCTTTCTTCAAAACTCATAGCTTGCTCTTGATAAAGAGCATTGAGTTATACTACACCAAGACTGAAAGGGACTTTATAAATATGATGGTAATACACAATGGATTAAATGCATTTGTAAAGGCAAAAGTAAAATGCCTTGTCTTGTATCATAAACATCATGAATACTGACACAATACAATGTCTCTACCAGTATATATCACACTCTCATTCATTCATTTATTCAGCAAACATTTATTAATCACCTACTGTATATAAGACTCTGATAGATATGGAGAAATGCTCCTCTTAAAGCAAACCAAGACAAAACAACCAGACCAATGTAATGTGGAAATTGATAATTTGGGTAGATTTTTTGTTTCTAAACATGAATAACTCCAAATGACACTTCTTTACATTGTTGGTAAATATTTAGTCAGTCTTAAAATAGTAATCTTTCTGTAACTCATAGAAAATATGATATTGGGTTTCCACCGCACACACAGGAAGAAATTATAGGAAGTTTTCGTTTTTGGAGAAAATGATCACTGCTTCCTAACAACCAGCAGTGATAAGACCTGGGTCACACCCTCAAGCTGTGATGTCCACAGAGCTGAGTGCTCCCAAGCCTGAGACAGGCTAGTGAAAGCTGTGTGGTCAACGATAATACCCAATGACACTGTTTTGGTTTTGGTTTTTCGTTATTTTTTTTTTGAGTCTCTTGTCCCAGGTAGATATTCCGTGCCATGCTTGTATACATTTCAATCTGACTTCCACTGAAACAGGGACAGAGGACATGTCACCCCTTCAATTTGAAGCACCTCCTGCTGAGAGGCCTGGAGCCCAGTGGGTGCTGAGGCCTGGTTCCCTGGGCAGAGACGCTGGGGCTTAGCTACTTCTGTTGCTGGCACTCAGGGACCTTGGGCACGCTGTGGATGACAGTGGATTATCCTCTCCCCTGTGTTGGTGCCAGGGTAGCAACAAATAAACACCCACGGCACATGATCTGACGCTCAGTCCCCTGAAATGCACAGGGTGCACCTTCATTTGTTGACTGGATAAAAACAGCGCATGCTTTCTGTTAGGGCCTGTGTTAGTCCATGTTCATGCTGCTGATAAAGACAGACCTGAGAATAGGAAGAAAAAGAGGTTTAATTGGATTTACAGTTCCACATGGCTGGGAAGTTCCCATAATCATGTCAAGATGTGAAAGACACTTCTTACGTGGTGGTGGCAAGATAAAATGAGGAAGAAGCAAAAGCAGAAACCTCTGATCAAACCATCAGATCTTCTTAGACTTATTCACTATAATGAGAACAGTATGGGGGAACTGCCCCCATGATTCAAATTATCTCCCACCGGGTCCCTCCTACAACATGTGGGAATTATGGGAGCTCAATTCAAGATGAGATTTGGGTGGGGACACAGAGCCAAACCATATCATTCCACACCTGGTCCCTCCAAATCTTATGTCCTCACATTTCAAAACTAATCATGTCTTCCCAATGGTCCCCCAAAGTCTCAACTCATTTCAGCATTAACCTCAAATCCACCATCCCAAGTCTCACATGAGACAAGGCAAGTCCTTTCCACCTATGAGCCTGTAAAAAGCAAGCTAGTTGCTTCCTAGATACAATGGGGGTACAGGTATTGGGTAAACACAGCAGTTCCAAATGGGAAAAATTGGCCAAAACAAACGGGTTCAGGTCTGAAATCATGCAAGTCTGAAATCCAGTGGGACAGTCAGATCTTAAGGCTCCAAAATGATCTCCTTTGACTCCAGGTCTGACAACCAGGTCACGCTGATGCAAGAGGTGGGTTCCCATGGTCTTGGGCGCCTCTGCCTTTGTGGCTCTGCAGGGTACAGCTCCCCTCCTGGCTGCTTTTCTGGGCTGGTGTTGAGTGTCTGTGGCTTTTCCAGGCACATGGTGCAAGCTGTCGGTGGATCTACCATTCTGGGGTCTGGAGGACAGTGGCTCTCTTCTCACAGCTCCACTAGGTGGTGCCCCAGTAGGGACTCTGTGTGGGGGCCCTGACCCCACATTTCCTTTCCTCACTGCCCTAGCAGAGGGCCCCACCCCTGCAGCAAACTTTTGCCTGGACATCTAGGCATTTCCATACATCCTCTGAAATCTAGACAGAGGTTCCAAAACCCCAGTTATTGACTTCTGTGTACCTGCAGGCTCAATATCACATGGAAGCTGCCAAGGCTTGTGGCTTCCACCCTCTGAAGCCACAGCCAGAGCCATACGTTGGCCCCTTTCAGCCACAGCTAGAGCAGCTGGGATGCAGGGCACCAAGTCCTTAGGCTGCACAAAGCTCAGGGAACCTAGGCCCTGCCCATGAAACCATTTTTTTCCTCCTAGATATCTGAGTCTGAAATGGGAGAGGCTGCCGCAAAGGTCTCTGACATGCCCTGGAGACATTTTCCCCATTATCTGGGAGATTAACGTTTGGCTCCTCATTATTTATGCAAATATCTGCAGCCAGCTTAAACTTCTCCTCAGAAAATGGGATTTTCTTTTCTATCACATTGTCAGGCTGCACATTTTCCAAACTTTTATGCTCTATTTCCTTTTTAAAATTGAATGCCTTTAAAAGCACCCCAGTCACCTCTTGAATTCTTTGCTGCTTAGAATTTTTTTCTGCCAGACACGCTAAATCAGCTCTCTCAAGTTCAAAGTTCCACAAATCTCTAAGGCAGGGGCAAATGCTGCCGGTCTCTTTGCTAAAACGTAACAAAAGTCACATTGCTCCAGTTCCCAGCAAGTTCCTCATCTCCATCTGGGACCACCCCAGCCTGGATTTCACTGTCCATCTCATTATCAGTATCGCTGTCAAACCCATTCAACAAGCCTCCAGAAACTTCCAAACTGTCCTGCATTTTTCTGTCTTCTTCTGAGCCTTTCAAATGGTTCCAACTTCTGTCTATTACCCAGTTCCAAAGTTACTTCGACGTTTTCAAGTGTCTTTTCAGCAGCGCCCCACTCTACTGGTACAAATTCACTGCTGATAAAGACATACCTGAGACTGGGAAGAAAAAGAGGTTTAACTGGACTCCACATGGCTGAGAGGCCTCAGAATCAAGGCAGAAGGTGAAAGGCATGTACATGGTGGCAGCGAGAGAGAATGAGGAAGATGAAAAGGTGGAAACCCTTGATAACGCCATCAGAACTTATGAGACGTATTCATTACCAGAACAGTAGAGGGAAACCACCCCCATGATTCAATTACCTCCCACTGGGTCCCGCCCACAACACATGGGAATTATGGGAGTACGGTTTAAGATGAGATGTGGGTGGGGACAGAGCCAAACCCCATCAGGGCCAAAACTATTTTAAAAACTATTATTTGTTGTCAGTCTCAAGAAGTGGCTTTTTAAAGTCTGTGAAAACAGTGAAAGGGAATTTTGAATTTCACTGGGAAAAGATTGGTAGTGATTTTTAACTGTGCCTGCAAGATAGAAAGCCCTTCCCTAATAGCAGCAAATCAGGGGCGATAAAAGCAGCATCGCCGCTCTCCGAGCTCCTTCCGTCTGTGCTGGAGTTTAGGCCCCTCTCCCAGATCTAAGTGCCTTGATGCTGACAGACCTGTCACCTAAAACAGGAATAGGCTCTGCAGCATTTAGACAAATTCCAAAAAGCAACTCTAGTCAATGGCCACAGATGGCGTTTCTACTAGATTAACCTCCAGCCGATGAGTTAGCAGGCTGCTGTCTTGTGTCCCGTGGCTTCAGTGGGATGTGGGGTGGAACAGGCTGAGGAAGAGCCCAGATGTGAAGGCCAGCCCACCATCCTGCACCACCTTGCAGGTCCTGTGGGTCTGGATGACCGCTGAGCCTCCACAGGGCATCTTGGGTAGAGGTGCACCATCTTTAATCACCTACTCTATTCGATGATAAAATAGACTTTACTACCTGATAAAATTAACAGAAAGTACTGATGACATAAAATAATATAGGTGAAAGTGACAAACGTCATTTATACATGGCTAATATTCCTGATATTGATTCTCGATATTGACATTCTTGTCCGTGAGTGACACCCACCTATAAGAACTTCCTCATCCCAGCAACCCAATCCAGACCACAGAGGGTAAAACGCGCCATCTGGGAAATGAGTGTTGTAAGGAGACCTCATATCTTCCACCTTCGCAGAGGAATTACGGTAAGATGATCACAGCTATTACATGTGTATGATGAGAAACAAGAGAACCCTTTTCTAAGGCTTCTAGTTATGAGGACATCTGAAAATGGCAGTATTTATCTTATCTGCTGTCCCATAAAAATAAAATTAATAAACAATGCATATAATATGGATGAATAAACATTAACTTTCTACAGGAGAATCATGTAATTGGCTTGAAAGGCTCCATCTCGGGGCATGCTACTGATGACATTTTCTTTCATCTAAACCCAGCTCTGAATTTCCTCTGATGCTGCACCTTTTATATACTGCTACAATGAGCAAAATGTAGCATTTATGATCTTCTATATTGTCTTACTAACTCTTCCTGTCAATTAATACCAGGCAAATTTAGATCCTGGATGGTCTTCCTTCATTAAAGGCCAGTTGTTAAAACATGGAGCTGCCTTTCAGACAGCACCCTGGCTTTCTGCTTATTCCACACCACATTTCTGGAGCACGTGCCTTAGGCAATAAAGTTTTCTCTATGCTTCATAAATATCTCCATATGAGTTAATTATTTGTTAATTTTATGTGTCTATCTTGTGTATTAATTTTATTTTCTCAGGAAAGTTTCCTGGGATTCACGGGGAACTGACGAGGAAAAGTTTCACAGAGAATCAGAGAAAAGCTGAAATATCCCATTGATCTCACTCACCATCCTCATTTTTTCAAGCTATAAAATGTTAGTTCTTCTTAGCAAATACTGTCTAAGAGGCAAATGCTCCCTGGAAACAGGGTGGGATCCTGTGTAAATGTGGCCAGATTTCTCTTGTGGAGCCCAGCCCTTAATATTGCTCTGAAGACATTACATAAGTGGTTTTCAAGCTCCCAGAATTAATAGTTCTGGGACATCATTCAACAGAAACAGCTTCTAATGAGGGATCAGGATGCCCAGCGCATGCCGGCAGCTGGAGCCCTGTCCACACCATCCCCCCAACTCCTTCAGGGACGTTTGAGACAGAAAAACCAAC
Organism: Cebus imitator; assembly: GCF_001604975.1. Lineage (NCBI taxonomy): Eukaryota > Metazoa > Chordata > Mammalia > Primates > Cebidae > Cebus > Cebus imitator. The sequence goes on along the minus strand of NW_016107695.1, from coordinate 641,222 downwards.
CCTAGCAGACCATCCAGGTAGTCGCCTGACCAGTTAGGAGATTTTATCTTTCCTTGCTCCCTTTCTCAAATATAAGGGTTCAAATTCCACTAGGAACAGTCAACAATTCCTTTGTGAGGCTAAGCCCATTCCACTTTTCTTCTACGGCACCCTATTTCCACAGATTCTCCTCTCCATTGCCAAAACTAGCAGCCTCATGATGCCTCAGGGTGTCCCACAGCCAGCACGGCCCAGGCGGACGGGTCAGTCACTGCGGCACCCACTGCATCCCTACAGAGGTCAGAGGCCCTCAGCCCTCCCCCCCCGCCCCCGGTACCACCCTTTATTCCCAAGCCTTTTGCTCATGGGCTGTCCCAATTGGCTGTCCATGCTGAACGAGGGGGAGGGGCTCCTGTTCTGGGGGACCCTCCCCACTCGTGGAGTCAGTGCTATTAATAGTGCCAGGGAGAGGCCGGGGGCACGGGGGCACGTGGGGTGAAAGGCAGGTAGCCAGCTGATATTGCCACAGACACTGCCGCAGTCCACCCCTGCAGTCCGAGAGGGCCGGTCACTCCAGTGTGGCTTCTGCCCTCCCCAGAGTGGTGTGAGAGACTGCTTCAGCGCACTGGGAAGCTGAGAGGCATAGCCTGAGATGAAAGAGGTGCTCAGGGCTGGCCACAGGGGCAGGCTGGAGACATGGCCCTCACCACTGGGATAGAAAGTCCGGACTGTGTGTCGTGCGGACTGCAGCCTGGGTGTCGGGCCCAGCGAGGGGACCGGAGGCAGGCCCAGCGAGGGGACCGGAGGCAGCCCCAGCACGCTGACTCTCTTCCAAGGAGGCAGCTCCTTACCTGTGTCACCTGCTGTGATGTCAGAGCTGGGCCTCTACAGACCACGGACTGCTTTGCCAGAAAAATTCACTCAAAATTAGGCTTTTTGGACTAAAGTTTGTTCTGTTCTTCTTCTAAAATGACTAAGAAAGCCCCGGATACTCACGTAGACCTGAAACTCAGCAGTCTCTCCTCTGAGTGTACGCTGACATCGCTGAAGCCAGGCACTGACCAATGCTGAGTTCACGCAATGCCGTCAGCACACAGCCTGGGCTCGGCCTCCTCACGCATTTCTTAGCAAGACCACGCAGCCAGGTACCTGCGTTCCTGACCTTAGGCCTCTAGGTTTACAGAAGACCAAAGCAGCAGGCCTTAGGCTTCTCAGGAGCAGCTCGTGGCTCCCTGCTCAGCCACAGCTCTGCGGGAAACAGCAGAGGCAGAGATGAGGGGTAAACAGAAGCATGACTAAGGTATCATAATTTTCCTTAGGGTTGGTAAATTTCGTGTCAGCCACCATGGCCATAGGATTAACCCAAATTAATAAAATCCAGAGTAAAGCGTGTTTAAGATGATGCACAAATAAAGTTAAACCTCAACTAAGTCATGAAAAGCTCCAGCTAAAATAAAAATAAACTGTGAAAGTGACTTTCATGTGTTCTGAATACGGCAGCTAAGACCCAAGCTCGGGTCAGCTACCCCACTACGCCTCGCCATGAGCTCAGTAAAACGAACAGAGTCACCGGCCCAAGTGCCGCCAGCAGCAGCGGGGGCCAAGGGCATGGCAGCACCTCAGGCCCCCCCGAGGAACCTGCTCAGCAATCCACAAACCCAGCTGCTGCCGGCCCAGCCACAGGACCCCATCTTCAGCAAACCCTAAGATGGCTGCAGAGTGAGCACCAGCGTTCACATAAAAATGTTAGGTCCAGGGGTAGCTCTGAGATGGAAAGAAACGGGCCATGGAACATTCCACCTACAACAACCCTTATGAAATTAAAGGCCAAAGGAGGATGTCACAGAAATTCAGAACAAACAGTGTCACTGAACAGGGCCATGACCACATGCATGCCGCCCACCAGCAGCCTCAACCACCTGCATAGACAGACGCTCAGGTGCAGTGGGGCTGAGCCTGACAAGGTGGGCATCCTGGAGAGCAGGTCCAGGGAAACCCAGCACAGTGTCTACACGGCACTCACTCACACCGGGGAGACTTCACATCAACTCCCCGCTCTGAACCTAAACTAGTCCCAAATCAATAAAACTTAGCAATTATACGTAGACAAAAACGTGTTCACCACAAAAGCTATAGGAGACAGAAAACGTGCTGCAAGAGAAGAAGGACAGAACAATTTACAGTACAAAAAAGTAGGGCTGGGCCACGTGCGGTGGCTCCCGCCTGCAATCCCAGCACTTTGGGAGGCTGAGCTGGGCAGATCACGAGATCAAGAGATCTCGACCATCCTGGCCAACATGGTGAAACCCTGTCTCTACTAAAAACACAAAAATTAGCTGGATGTGGTGGTGCATAGTGGAGGCTGAGTCAGGAGAACCACTGGAGCCTGGGAAGCAGAGGTTGCAGTGAGCTGAGATCACACCATCGCACTCCAGCCTGAATGATGGGAGTGAGACTCCATTTCAACAACAACAAAAAAGCTAAGCTAATCCCTTTTGCATAATGAATTTGCTAGAATGATTTTACAAAGAGAAATTTAGCTGAAAAAATCTGAAAGCAGACAAGTTACTCATGGATGGTTATAAGAACAAACTCATCAATTGGCTAAACATGAGCAGATCCAAGAGCAGAGAAAGAAGCCAGCCCAGCCTAGCAATCCTGCTTATCCAGAAGAGAATCTCAGCTCAACTTTAAATTACCTGAACATGTATCCATCTTCATGTAAGTTTAAATGTTGATCCAAAGACGGACAGCTCTTTAGAAACAGGAAGCAACCTCTTATCCAGAGTAATTTATTAAATCTCTGGAGTTGTTTAGAAGCAGCCACCAAAGAAGAGTGTTCAAGTTCCACAGACTTTACTTCCAGCTTTCTCTCTAAACTCTCTACGTTTTACTGGATTAATCTATTTATAAGTAGAAGAAATATTGTTAACACTGTAACAAAAAGCAAATTATCCTTGTATAGGCTTGTATCAGATAGATATCTACTGACAGCAACTGGATAAAACTAAACTAATTAAGCAATTTTTATTTAAGCAATTGTGAACCCAACAGAGTCTTGCACTTAAACAATATTTAAAAAGTAAAAAGAGTCGAGCAAATGTAAACCCTGTAAATGATCACGTAGCTGCAGGCAGACTCTCCCGCTGTCCCCGTCCCTGGAAGAAGGCCACCAATCGTGGACAGCACATGGCTGGTCCCTTCCGCAGCCGCCCGACGTCCACACAGAGGAGAGCTCTGGGGAGGGAAGAGGCTCTACCATCCAGAGCAGACAGTGTGGGGCGAGGTGGGTCTCTGGATGCTCAGGGAGCTGAAAGAGGCCTGCTGGTGAGGCTGCCTCCAGCAAGAGCCAGTGAGGAGGCGCTGGCCAGGTGTTGGGGCCACTGTGGGTGCTCTCTGAGTCACGTGAGATTTTGGAACAGGGGTTTTGAGGAAGTGGGAAGCACACTCAGAGCTTTGTTTTTAGAAGATCCCTCCAGCTGCTGATGGAGAATGGAGGGAAGTAGGCCTGGGAATGGGGAAGCTCGCTGGGTCCAGCTCACGCTAGAGAGTGGCCGTGGGGTTGGAGGGAAGGGAACTGAGCTCAGGTGTCCCAGGAGGCCTTGGGGACTGGCTGGATGTGGGAAGGAGGGAGGGAGAAGGCCGGAGGGAGATTGACAGCTCTCTATCTGGGTGCAGGGTGGACCTCGGTCCCTTGGTCTGGAGACAGGAGAGGGGCAGGTTTGCAGTTGTTTCCTGCAGAGCTACCCACAAGGGGCCCCGATGACAGCAAAGCAGGACACCAAGGAAGCTCATATTGTGAGACTTTTGCTTACAAATATCAAAGCCACATGGAGTCTGGCGTTGTCATAATTCACAGTAAATCTCGGCTTTTAAACCAGAGGCTCAGACGATGGTGTGAGTTGCTGACTCACTCGTTAGGCGTCCTTTCACAGAGGGCTGTTTTTTTTTTTTTTTTTTTGAGACGGAGTCTCACTGTGTCATCCAGGCTGGAGTGCAGTGGTGTGATCTCAGCTCACCACAACCTCCACCTCCCAGGTTCAAGCAATTCTCCTGTCTCAGCCTCCTGAGTAGCTGGGATTACAGGTGCACGCCACCACACCTGGCTAATTTTTGTATTTTCAGTAGAGAGGAGGTTTCACCATATTGGTCAGGCTGGTCTTGAACCCCTGGCCTCAGGTGATCTGCCACCTCAGCCTCCCAAAGTGTGGGATTATGAGTGAGAGCCGCCCAGCCAGGCAGGAGTCCTTTCACAGAGGTTCTGTTTCACAGTAGCACACAGTATACATTGTTGGGCTGGGCTGAAGAAGCTGCAGTGTTTCCTGCACTTTTTGGCTGTTAGAAACATTACACCAGACACACATCAATTAAGATGACAGAAAAACGTCTACAACCTCCCGGACAGTGAGCCTTCTCCATTCTAGATGCCAACGTAGGCAGGAGTGGGGTTTTGTATACTTACCTCTCTCAGAGGTGACCCTCGGGTGCTTCATCGTAGCTTACACAGAAAGGCTGCACTCACCACCAAGGACAAGGACATTCATGATGGCAGCTGAGTGGTGGCGGGACGTGCTGGGCAGAGCCTCAGCTCCCGAGAGCCTGCAAGTCATCAGCCCCTGAGTTCTGGCGAGGACGGCACCGTGCCAGCAGCTGAGAGTGAAATCCCGCTTCAACCCCTTGCCGAGGTCATTCTCCCTCCATCATTGTCCTGGCTTCCACAGTTCTTAGTCGAGTGCATATCCCATGACCCGCCGCAGCGGGGTCAGTCTGCCCGCGCGGAGGCTCGAGGCGGCATCGGGGTGGCTGAGCTCCATGAGCTGATGCGGTGGTGCCGGGTCTGTGAGTGCAGCTGCTCTGGGATCTTCCCTGCCTGCATGCCTTCCAAATGTGGACGTGAACGTGGCAGCCGCCTCCTGGGGCTCTTTCCAGTAGCTGCACCTGCTCGGCCATCTCTGCCCTTGAACGTAAAGCACGGAACTTGGTGCATGTATTGCTAACCTTTGAGGCCTTCATTTTATCTAACACGTGACTGGTGGAAGCCTGTGTCATCGTGGTATTGATGACCTATCACTGAGCAGGGGTGACTCTGAAATATTTTATTCTCTCTCACCAGATATTGCCAGGGCAGTTGCAGGGCAGTATCCCAACTGCTGTGTCCCGTTCGAGGGTCCAGTCATCAGCATCCAGTGAGCCAACCTGCAGGGATCAGGACGCACTAAAGACGTCAGCCTTCTTCCAGCCCAACGCAGCTTCCCAGAGAAGTGTCCTGCCCAGACGCTGGGAAGAGGCCGGTGCCCCACGCTGCACCCTGTCCACAGAGACACTGGGGGGGTGAATCCGCGGGCTCCCCAGCCGCCTCCTCCCTCTATTTGTCTCTCGGGGAGGTTTTGGAATTCATAACCAAAAAGGGCGTGTGTGATATGCAGTGTCTGTGTTTCAGCGTCAACCGTTTCTAGCCTGCATTCGATCCTCTGATTCAGAGACCACCATGAGAACGCTGGCTCTTTCCACTTGCTTTGTGGAACACGTTGGTATGCGTCACATCATAACAGGCTTGAGGATCCTCTTTCAGAAAGGATGTCTCAGTTTTAAGAATCTGAAGTTAAGTAGCTCCTAGCATCCTGAATGGTCCCGGGCCCCTCCCAGGACCTCTGCCGTCCAGCATGCCCATGGACACGGCGGCATGGTCCCGTTAACAGCCAGGCTGTCTCCTCCAGGTGACTGCCGTGGGTTTCACTCTCAACAACTATGCAGACAGAAATAGGAGAGATCTGGGTCCTGTTGTTGATGAGTTTCTGTCTAGTGGAGGGCAGACCCACAAACATGATTTCAGGTGTGAACCCCAAATTTCTGAGACAGGTCTTAGTTAATTTAGGAAGTTGATTTTGCCAACGTTAAGGACGCATGCCTGTGACGCAGCCTCAGGAGGGCTGATGAGATGTGCCCAGGGTGGCCGGGGTGCCACTTGGTTTCATACATTTTAGGGAGACACGAGGCATCAGTCGCTGTATGTAAGATGCATGTTCGTTCTGCTCGGGGAGGCGGGGCAAGTCAAAGCTGGGAAAGGCTGCGACGTCATGGGTAGGTAAGAGACAAACGCTTGGATTCTTCTGAGTTTCTGATTAGCCTCTCCAATCAGCCATGCATCTATCTCAGTGAGCGGAGGTGGGGGTGACTCCAGCTTCTGTCTGTCCTTTGTCCACAAGGAAATTCCTCGTGAGGCGGGTATGGAGCTTTATGTCTTAGGAGCTATCTTTTTAAGGAATAGAGTGGGAGGCAGCTTGCCCTAAGCTTGACTTTTCCCTTTGGCTGGGTGATTTTTTTAGTGATTTTAGTGATTCTGGTGATTTTGGTGATTTTGGTGATCTTGGTGATTTTAGTGATCTTGGTGATTTTAGTGATTTTGGGGTCCCAAGATTTATTTTCCTTTCACACAGTGCAGTGTGTAAATATCTGTGTACATTTATTTGTTGAAGCAAAATAAAATTATAAAATGAATTATAAAATAATAAAATTATAAGATGAATTTTGTTGGAGAAAACTAAACTGAAATATGTAAGCCCATCTCAGCTGTCCCAGTATTCATAGAATTCATCTTAGTAACAGCCTTTTTTTTTTTTTTTTTTTTTTGAGGCAGTTTCACTCTGTCACCCAGGCTTGTCTCACTGCAACCTCCGCCTCCTGAGTTCAAGCGATTCTCCTCCTTCAGCCACCAGAGTAGCTGGGATTACAGGTGTGCACCACCATGCCCAGCTAATTTTTGTATTTTTAGTAGAGACGCAGTTTTGCCATGTTGGCCAGGCTGGTCTTGAACTCCTGATCTCAAGTGATCCGCCCGCCTTGGCCTCCCAAAGTGCCGGGATTACAGGCGTGATCCACAGAATCAGGCAGGTAATTGTCCTTTTGTCCCATTGTGAAGATAAAATAGTAAGTGATCTAACTGTCTAAAGTATACACATAATTTTTCCACCAATGCTATTGGAATTCCCAGTGCTTCATTGTGATAAAACTAAGAAAGTATGGCACGTGAATGCAAACACAGAGCCAGTGTGCACATGGCTTTTGTGCCACTCACTACCTGTTTTCCTCATTCTTTGTTCTCTGTCTACATTTTGTACATTCACCTGCACAAGAAATTACAGAGGAAACGAGGGAGGGAATTTTCAATTTATCGAAATCTGAATACCAGCAGTCACATCTGTTTTACAAAAACAAGTGTCTACATAACAAGTATGCACCGCCCGGGAGCTCATCTGTGGGATGTATCCTTGGTGGCTGCTCCAGTCTGAAAAGCCTTGGAGGCACCCGAGAAGCCACCAGGTTTCTGGGGTCTTGCTTTCCACAGCTGGACTGCATGAGCCCCTTTCCACACCTCAGCATTTCTGCCCTCCCAGACGGTCAAGGCTCCTGCTTCCCTCCCATTGACTGGCATGATTTCTGTCTTTCGAAATATAAAGACATTTTAGTCAATTCTTCAGAGAGCTTCCTATCTGAAAATAGGCAAGTCTATGAACTCACGTGTACTATTTCATGAACTCTGCAGATGCTGTTTCTCCTATGTGTGTAAATGAGTGTGCTCTTACTTGTGTGTGGTAGAGGGGTGAGGAAACAATGTATATCAGTACATGCGGCTAAAATACATTAGCCTACAAACATTTTATAAAGACCTCTCTCTTATTCCAAAGCACAGTGTATTTGAAATAAAAACAACATTTAAGAAAGTCTCAGATGACTTGTAAAAACATCTATATCTGGCATAAAATCTGCAGTTATCTGAAAAAAGTGTAGCATATTTGAGATCAAAAGTAGACAGAAGTATTTTACTCCTATGATTTAGTTTGTTTTCAGGAAAATACTGATGACGGCAGTTTAATGTAATATATTAAAGGTAATATGTGCATATTTAGACAACATAATGTATATTAAAAAAAAAACCAACAAGAGTTAGAGGAAGGCTTGATAGTTAAAACAAGAAGAACTAAGGATTCAGGAAGTTTGGACCTTTGTCTAGAACTCATTCTGTGCTTTATGCTACGTTTATCCATGTTTTCGTCAGCAGGATTTCCATGGGGTATTTTTGTTGTGACGCAGAATGTGGTTTTGTAGCCGGCGCTCTGCGCGTAGGACTCTGGTCCTAGAGAGGAGCCCTCATGCCCCAAAGCTCCAGCCTCCTTCGACAGTGGAGTGAAGGGGTTGGACACCCGGCCTCCCTGTCCATGGGCTTGGCCGTTTCCTGAGTGCGAAGCTGTGAGGCCAGCACAGGTCTCCTTGGGGGATTTCCAGGCAGCCCTGGATGCAGATGAATTCCTGGGGCACTGAGCAGAGTCTGGGACCTGGGAAAGACCCCCCGAAACTGAATTGCAGGGGGAGCCCTGGACTCCAGACAGGGAATGGCATGGAGGAAAACCACCTCCCCATGGGTTGGCTGTTGGGGAAACACCACTGGTCACAGAGTCTGGGCCCCAGAGGTGAAGTCAGATGGAGACTTGGTTCCCTGGGTCCTGAAGCACCCGACCAGACACAAAGCTGCAGGATCATCAGGGAGCCACGTGGGGCGAGGTTAGGCCTGGGGTCGGGGTGAGGCTGGGCCTGCAGGAGTTGCCAGAGGAGGGCAGGCTAGGGAGGGCAGGGACGCAGGGCTTGTTTTCAGATCCCACAGCTTCACGGGAAGACTTTGTAAACGGCAAAACTGTGCTTGTTTGCAAGGCGGAATTTATCTACTCCTTTCATTTTCTGTGCATTCGTGTTCAAATGATTAGTTAAGAGGATCAAAATATGTGTGTGGTACTCGGCACATCGGACAACATTCTGCTTCTCATGGGCAAACACGGAGGCATCAAATTCCGTATTGTTAATAGGAGCAGGTGTGTGGGACACGTTCTGCCCCCCAAGTCCCTGCACTGAGTTCCTGTGTGGCCTTCCTTGAGTGCTGCAGTCGTTTGCCAAATGTTGGATTGCTTTCGTGTAAGAGTTTCTGGAGGAAGTACAAGATCCTGCTCCCTGAACTTGCCCCTGCTCTGTTTGCATCCTCTCTCCTGGGGACCTGTGAGCATCCGAGCACCAGGCAGGGCCTTAGCCAGTACTGTCACCGCCATAGCCCTACCTAGAGAGTCTCTGGGATGCCACAGGCACAAACAAAACATGGCAGCAGGGTTGAGTGAGTGAATTGATATATTTCAATTATTATTTGAGGTCAAAATATTTTCTAAGGCCACATGCAGTTACTCCATCACTGTGGGACTCATCCACCTTCATGATACTCTACCCCACCCTCCACACCCAGCAAGGCTTCCTGGGATGGGCTGAGCATTGAGCTCGGGTTGCCCCCTCTCCAGCTTCCCAAGCCCTGGAGCTCCGAATGCACACTCTGGTCCTGCCCGATCTCCTGGGCCCTGATCTTCCCCAAAGCCCTGATCCACTCCCAACCAAAGCCCTGTGCCCCCGCCCCGCCGGCCCTTCCCCAGGCCGTTCCCTCTCCCCCATCAGCGGACCTCAGCAAGGCCCCAGACATGCCTGTGGGAGACCTGTGTGCAGCCAAAGGCAGCCCAACCGTAGGAATCTGAGTGATTCCTGCCTTGGGCCATCGTTACTGAGCTTTTCTGGGAAATTTGGGACCTTGGTGCCTGACAAAATTTCTATGACTTATTTAAGGTAAGTGTTGCAATTTTCCATTTCATAATCAAGCAAAAGCTAGACATATTCTTACTAGCCATTAAGAGAACCACAAATGATTTGCTAATTTTTTTCAAAGCAATGTTTTTATGTCATGTTTTGGCAGGAAATGTAATAGATATTTCTGGGTTTGGAGCTTTTCCTGAATAGGAATTCTGGATTTAAAATGTTGAAGACTACTTTGATTTTAAAATTTTAAAAATATGCAGAACATTATAAAAAGATTAATACTGCATAACAATGTTATTAAAATGTGTAAAACTTAGTTTATTAAACTGTAAGAGAAACCCAGACTCAAAAAAAAGCTATATATACAAAAGTGGTCTAAAATAGACCTTAGAAAACTCCAAAATTTCTAATTCTGACCATAAAAAAGTAGGTATGGTCTCTGAAACCCCAACAGAGCCCTGATAACAGCCAGTGTGGGATTGTGAGCATATCACAAAGAATTCAGTGAAGAGAGGAGAGGAGAGCCCTAGGGCTGGGCACCCACTGCGGGCCTCCTCCTGGGCACCCACTGCAGACCTCCTGAAAGTCTCACCCTGTCTCTGCAGACCTGCTGAGTCTGCTTCACGGCGCAGATGAGAAAACCGAGTTTCCAGAGGGCTGAATGATTTAGAGTCACGCAGGGAGCCGATGACAGCCCTGGAGTGTGTATTCCAACACTGCGCCTCTTATTACGTAATGGTGCCGGCCTCATTAAAACGTTAGCTTTCATTCATGCATGAGGAGTTTTTAAGGGAAAGGTTGTAACAGCTACTTAAGAGTCAGGAATCAGAGTTAGGTGTCCTGGCCCCTCACTTACTCGCTTTAAGACCTTACACCGTTCGCTCACTCAGCCTCCACGCCTCCTCTTAGGGTCTTCGTTTATGGAAGAGGGTAATTCCACCAACTTGCACCAGCTCATTTGTTGTTAAAGTGAAGCAAGAATATAAGGTAGCAAGATAGGTAGTTTTTGTTTTTATATTTGACTTTTGCTTCAAATATAATTTCATCTGGAATACATTTTGATAGCAATTTTTCTTTACGTCATTTTACTGTTAAACACAATAAACAAACAGGATATTTCGAAAGAAGTTATGGACTCTAAACCAATGATCATCAAAACTGATGATCTCTGGTATCAAATTTCCTATTAGTTTTGAAGATCTGGCGGAAACCCCCTTTTTCTCTGTTTCTATTTGTGACATTGACCCTGCTCCAGCTCTACATAACCCTACGAGGAGAAAATCATGTCCCGACGTAAACCTGGGAGGAGGTAGGCATGGCCTCCAGTAAACCCGGGAGGAGACGATCACAGCCCCGGGTAATCCTGGGGGTAGTAATTATAATCTGTGTAATCTTGGGAGGAGATAATCATGGATGCTGTAATCCTAGGAGGCTTAACCAAGGCTCAACCTAACCCTGGGAGGAGATATCACGCCCAAGTAATCCCGGGAGGAGACGATCACAGCCCTGGGTAATCCCGGGAGGAGGTAATCATGGCCTCGGGTAATCCTGGGAGGAGTAATTATAATTTGTGTAATCTTAGGAGGAGATAATCATGGACGCTGTAATCCTAGGAGGATATACCCACGGCTCCGCCTAACCCTGGGAGGAGGTAATCATGGCCCAGCATTGGGACACCTCCTTTTCCTGGCTGCAAGACATGCACGGAGTGAACTGAAGTTACTTCACTTGGTGCATCTGGAATGTCCTTCCAGTACCCTCCTCTTCCTCTCAATGAGTTCCCTCTGCCCTCAGACCCCAATTCTGTCCTCAGCACCAGCTTCAAAAGATGACACGTCAGTTTTCCCTAAAACCAATCCCTGGTAACCAAATCCTTGATCTTGCCTTCAGAATCAGAGGAGTGTTCCTCTCTTTCTACCTTCTGCTCCTTTGAATTCTCCTCTGCCCATTGCTCTTCCCGTTGCCCCATCTTCCTGTATCATGGGCTCTATGCCTTTGCTTCCCCGAGCCCACTCTGTATTTCCTCCATCTTTCATGATGAACCTCTTCAGGGCAGATGGTGCCCACAGACCTCGCTAAGCTCTCCTGCCCCTTTTTCTGTATATCATGTTCTCGGCATCTGTGCTCAGCCGTCCCCGGGAAACTTGCTCTCCTAGGGTGCCATTAGCATTCTTACCTCCAGGCAGAACAGCCTCTCCTCAAATCCCACTTTCATTGGCTTCTATGTGAAGAAAAGTAGGGGGTAAAGAGATCTCTACCCTGGCATGTCCCTGTGGGAAACCTACAGACCCTGCCCATGAAGAGGTGCTGAAGAATTACAGGAAGGGCACTGCTCCAAAGGAGAGGAGAGGAACCAAGATGAAAAAGGAGCGTGCACAGCTGGAAAGGTGACAGGAACTGCACGGGTGCCCATTCCAACATCATGCCACGTTCTACCCAGTTTCCATGCACAGCTGGAAAGGCAGCAGGAAATGCGTTGATGCTCATTCCAGTGTCATTCTTGCTGCCTATAATCAATTCCTGTTCCCTTATTCTGGTGGTCAGTGTTCCTCAGCAAATAATGCAGAGCCCCTTCCAATAATTGGGTAATCTTTTGGCCAAAACAGATTCTATGCTCTCCAGGGGATCCCAATCCATGATATGAGATGCCATTTTGAATTCAAAATGGTGAACTTCTCGAAAGACTCTTCTAACTTAGGTACATTGGATTCTAGCTCTTTTGGATGAAAGTGGCAGAAACACAGTTTAGAGACCAGAGAACATTCTCAGTGCCTGATCACATCACTGCAGTTCTAATTGTCCATTCAGAGGTCTTTGCTGAGCACCAGCCACTCTTGGAGGAGAACTGCCTGGAAACCAGGATACAGATGCACAGCCGTGCTTTGCCCTGATCAGCATTGGGGCCCCAGCCAGCGCTGTCTCCCTTTCCAGGAGAGCCTGCCTATCACTGACACTCAGCTCCCTGGGCTGTGTGTTTTTCAGCCAGCTCCGACGTGAGCTACGGTGACAATGGACATTCCCACCACTCTTTACGATGTCCACCTCAAGTAAAGACCATGTTTCTCACATTTTCTTTGTGCTCAGCCTACAGGCGGTTGAAGCCCAGAATTATGGGGCAATTGGAGGAGAAAGAGTTGAGCTGATGAATAAATGCCTCAGACTCCTTCAGAGGAACATTTCTTCCTGGTTCCTCAACAGGCTCCTGGGAAAATCCAGCTGCAGTTGCCCACAGCGGTAACCAACTCAATAACCTACACTTTAATTCCCTCTCATACGTTCCCTGCTCCCAGGTCCAGCTTCCTGGGGTCACCTCCAACATAAGTGACTTGACCCCAAGCTTAGGTCCAATGCGCTGCTTTAAGACAAAGCCCATTGAACATTTTCTTGGTGGTTAGAGAATCCACACAAGGAAACCAATTGCATTATCGTCAATTATCACCCTTTCATCAACATGAGACCAGGATCATGCAGGCCTCAGAGAGTGCTCCCACATGGATGCTCGTGGGCCTAATGGGAAGCCCTCTCCCCTGCAGCTGGGCTCGGACCCTCTCTCTACCTCCCCCCAGCCCTCAGCCCTAGGGCAAGCAATCCTTTTTCCAGTAACACATGTTTGTTTGTGGTTTATTTTTGCAAGTTGGCTACAATGGAACACATTTAAGTTTTGACAGTGCATTCCATTGGAAAGTTACACCCAGGACATTTTAAGATTTGGGTGTTTCTTAAACTCTTCAGTGTCCCATTCAGAGATTATTGCGTGGCAGTTGCCTTTGTGATGACTGAGCTCATCCACCCACACTGGTTTATCCTGAGCAAATTCTCCAAGGGGCCCACCTTGTGTTCCTGCCTAGACGTTCCTGTCTGTGCTTCTTACACCTCTCCCTGGGCTGGCAAGAGACCTAGGCCTCAAGAGGCCTGGCTGCCTAGCATGGGGGGAAAGTGCTGTGTGCGCCACTGAGGCCTGAAATGTATCGTTTTATTTCAAGCCTAGTTTTATTCCTGCTGAAAGTGTAATGAAAGATTTCATTATAAACCAGTTATGGTATCTCATTGTGGTTTTGATTTGCGTTTCTCTAACCACCAGTGATGTGGAGCATTTTTTTATGTTTCTTGGTTATATGTATGTCTTCTTTTGAAAAGTGTCTGTTTAGCTTATAAGTTTAAGTTCCTTACAGATTCTGAGTATTAGACCTTTGTCAGATGCAGTTTGCAAAATTTTTCTCTCATTCTGTAGGTTGCCTGTCTACTTTGCTGATACAGTAGTCTGTTTTGCTGTGCAGGAGCCCTTTAGTTTAATTAGGTCCCATTTGTCAATTTTTGTTTTTGTTGCAATTGCTTTTGGTGTCTTGGTCATGAAATCTTTGCCAGGGCCTATGTCCAGAATGGCATTTCCTAGGTTATATTCCAGGGTTTTTATAGTTTTAGGTTTTACATTTAAGCCTTTAATCTATCTTGAGTTGACTCACACCAGACAGAATGGCTACTTTTAAAAAAAACAAAAAATAACGGGTGCTGGTACAGTTGTGGAGGAAAGAGAAAACGTATATACTGCTAGTGGGAGTGCAACTTATTGCAGCCATTATAGAAAGTAACTTGGCAATTTCTCAAAGAACTTAACCACTCAACCCAGAAATCCCATTACTAGGTATATACGCAAAGGAATATAAATCACTCTACCATAAAGACATATGCACCCACGTGTTCATGGCAGCACTGCTCACTCCTCTGGGAAGCATCTTTCCGACAACTCTCCGTCGCTGGGCCCTGCCGCGTGTCTTCCCTGCAGCTCTCCCCTGGGTGGTGCTTTCCTGCCCCCACTCTCCATCGCCCCCTCCAAGGGTGGCTCTGTGCTCGGCCCCTCCCCCACGCCCCTCTGCCCACCTTCTAGCTCCTGCTATCCATTGTTTTATTATTCATCTAATAGCTACTCCAAGACACCTCAGATTAGCCATTTCATTTCTTCTATTGCATTAATTTGAGTTAATTCTTGCAATAGCCACATGAGGAATGTTATTTCTGCAGTATCACAGATGAGGAAACTAAAGCTCAGGAGAGGCTAGTGACTCTCCCAGGGACACACAGGCAGCCCATGGCTGAGGCAGACTGCAGGACACGGCCTCCTGTGCTAGCAGCCTCAACACAATAGAAGCTCCCAGAAAGCTTTAAATCTCCTCAAAGGTGAAGTCAGTAACACTTCCCTACAAATAAAAAATAATAAATTTCACTGCATATTATGCATCAGGGAATCTGCAAAGAGCTTCACCCATGTCCCATCATTCTGGCATCAAAACACTTGGCCCGGTGCTGAAATGGAGCCCCTCACTCTACGCATGAGAACACGGAGGTACCCAGGGTCTAGTAACTTACTCTAGGCTGGGCAGTGGCCTCACTGGAATTGACGTATCCTTACCACAGGCGGGAGTCCCACCCTCATGCCATCAGCTTCTCCAGGTACACAAGTTTTGTCATCATTATCTACCCAGGTGACAATTGAACTAAGCAAACTTTGGATGGTATAAGATGCACTAACATTTAGACATGCCAGAATTCCAGGTGAGGCAGGCAAGCACATTCTCCTCCAGTAAAGCCGCGAAGCCCCACTCTGCTCCTGAGAGGGCAGGAAGAAGACGGGGCAGATGGTGAAGCCATCAAACAGCCCTCTGGACACAGCCCAAGAACCCCAGCCAAGGACAGCGTCCATCCCCAAGGCCTGTTTGGAAGTTCACACCCTCATTCCTCATCAAAAGGAACCATGATTATTCTGGCAGGAAAGATCAGCTTCCCAAAATCCAAACTGGGGAGAAGATGGAATTCCTCATAAGAAAATTCCAGATGGCCCTGAGCTTGTAGAACATCCTCAGCACCTTCTCATCTGTACTGTTGGGTGAGACACACAACACAGCGCCCACAGCAAAGTCCAGAATCCCTGTGCTGCCACAGCCGGGTGCGGGCTGGGGGACCTTAGCCAGGTGCTCCACTATTCTGAGCCCCAGCTTCCTCATGTGAGACCTGAAAATGGTTAGTGAACACAGGAGTGATTGAAAAATGTGATAGGCATGTAGAATGTATCTCAGGGCTGGAGACACGGCCTTCAGTCACTGCATATATGCACACACACAGGCATGTGCATGCACACATTAAGCGCTATGGTATGTCAAGAAAAATTCTGTCCAAAACAATAATTTTTAGATATTTTAAGATCATGACCCCTTCAAGACACAATGAAAGCAACAGAATCACCATCCAGAAATACAAACAGGCACTGTATATATAATAATCCAGTGTGGAGCACTTGGGAAGCCGGGCAGCAGGTGGAGAATCTCCACGGGAATGAGATGAGCCAACATCTTTAGCCACAGGCCCAGATGCCTGATGGGAACTACAGAGGGCTGAGCAGAGGGGTCACTGGGAAATTTTAGGGGAGGCCACAGGATATTCTGCCCAGTATCACCTCAGAATGAAGATCCTCAAGCTACAGTTTTCTCCTTAGCTACTTTTCTAGCACTTCTTTCAAAAACAGAGGCAGGCCCAGGCAGCCACATGCACTCCTCCTGGCCTCCAGCTCAGGCCTCCCACCAGTGCTTTTCCTCCGCCTCTCAAAACTTCTCTGTGCATAAAAGCAGAGTGGAGGAAAAAGAACACGCAGTGTAGGAAACTCTGTGCTGCACACACCCATGCATTAAATATGCAGCCTTGTTTGGCCTCGTGGAAACTCAGGGAGGCAAATGGTGTGTTCCCATTTTAGAGATGGGAGCAGTGCGGCTTGGTGAACATAAGTTCCAGTGTGTCTGATGTGGCAGAGCTGGCATCACACATGGATGCCCCAACTCCAGACTCTGTCCTTCCCTCCACGTCCCCATCACCACTGGGGAGCAGCAGATGTGAGAACAGGTGGATGTGGTGGAGCAGGGAGACTCGGGACTGCTCACGCCTGGGTCCGCTGTGGTCCACATGCTGGCCTTGGTTTCTCAGCTATATCAAGGTATGAAACGATGTTTGTAGATCTGTTTTCAATTATTTTGGCTACATATCCCTAAGAATAAAATTTTGGGAACATGTGGTAATTCTACAGTTAACTTTTTGAGGAAATGCAAAGCTGTTTTCCAGGACAGCTGCACCATTTCACATTCCCACCAATAGTGGTATATGGGGGTTCCAATTTCTCACTAATACTTGCCTTTTAATTGTTATTATCACTGTCCCAGTGAGTGGCAGGTGGCACCCCAATGTGGTTTCCATTTTCATTTCCCTAATAACTGCTGAAGTCGAAGTTTTTTTCTTGTGATTTTTGGCCATTCATATAGCTTCCTTGGTGAAATGTCTGTTCAAATCCATTGACTATTTTTGAATTGAGTTCTTTGTCTTTTAGTTGTTGAGTTGTAGTTTTTTTATGTAATTAAGACACTAGAACCTTATCAAATATATAGTTTGCAAATATTCATCCCACTCAGTGACTCATCTTTTTACTTTCATAATTAAATAGTTTACTTATGAGATTACACAAAAGTTTTTCATTTTATTTTAACAGAGACCAATTTATCTAGTTTTGTTTGTTGTTGCTCATGCTTTCAGTGGCATATATAAAAATCCATTGTTAAATCCAAAGTCTCAAAAATTTATCCCTAGGCTTTATCTAAGACTTTTATAATATTAGTAGTATTTGCCCTTACAGAAGGTCACCGATACATTCTTTGTTGATTTGTGTATATGGTATGAGGTAGGGACCATTTCTTTCTTTTGTGTGTAGAGATCCAGTTGTCCCAGTGCCACTTGTTGAAGAATCTGCTCTTTCCTCATTCAATTGTCTTAAGACTCTGTTGAAATCAATTCACCATACATATATGGGTTTCTTTCTGGACTCTCAGTTATGCTCTATTGCTCTGTATGTTTAACTGTAGGTCCATGCTACACTATTTGATTACTGTAGCTTTGTAGCAAGTTTTGAAATCAGGAACTGTGAATCCTCCAACTTTGTTCTTCTTTTTCAGTCTTGTTTTGAATTTTTAGAGGGCATTGTATTTATATATGAATCTGAGCATAAATCTTTTCTAATTCTGTCAAAAAAAAAAAACAAAAACAACCCATCCAACCATCAGAATTTTAATAGAAATTGTACTGCATCAGTGGATTACTGTGAGGGCAGTATTACCATCTTTACAATATTAAGGAGGTGATGTCACCAATAAGGCAAAATAGAAGGTAACCAGCTCATATCCTCCCATAACCATAAGAATTCTGCATGCATTCACAGTCAAGTCTCTGTTGGAGCCTCAGGATTCAGGTAGAAGTTTGGAGACCAACGCTGTTGAGGGTCATTTTAAGAGTTCAGCACCACACACAGGTGGCTGATCTGCTGAGCTTGCTCCCAAGTTCAAACCCAAAAATGACTCAGTCCTGCAACGGGTTTGGCTACAGCCCCATTTGGCCTTGAAGCTGCTATCCAAACCACCTACCAAGGGATCTGGAAGAACTCACACACACTAGAGCCTTGGCAGAAGGGCGCATCTGCCTGCTATCATCAGTCTCAGCAGTGAACCTGACAGTGGCCCTGTGGTTCAGCCCCAGTGCCCCCCAGCTGAGGTGCCAGCTCAGAACTGCTTGCACAAGAACCCAGAGAGAGATTCACCTATGTATTGCAGCCTGGATGTCTGAACCTCCCTGATAGACTTGCCAGCATCTCTCCCACAGCAGATCCTGAAGTGACCCAGTCTCAGTTCTGGCCCTTTCTGCTACAATCAGAGAACCATCCCATCTATACTAAGACCTGCAGGGAGATTTGTACCCTTCTGAGCAAATGAGACCAGGCTCCCCAACCTGCATTCCACAGCAGATTCTCAGGGGGCCCAGGCTCAGCTTTGGCCCCTCCTGCTATAGTTGGTGAACTATCTCATTGATGTAGGAACTTGCTGGGCAACATGCATCACTCTGAACCAAGATCAGGCTCTCCAGCATCTGTCCTACAACAGATTCCAAGGGGGCCCAGTCCCAGCTCCAGCCCCTTCTGCTGCAGTTAGGGAATGATTTATCTGTGCAAGAACTGCCTGGGAGATATACATTCACCTGAGCCAATGTGAAAGACCCACAAGCCTTCTTCCAACAGCAGATTTCTAGGGGACCCAGTCTCAATTTCAGCCACTTTTGCTGCACTTGGAAACCCATCCCAATTGTGCAGAGACCTGTTGGGTGGCATCTGGGCCATTGACACAGTCTTCTGGACTCAGCTTGCTAGCCAGCATTCCTACACAGCCAAGTACCTTCCCTGGGTCTTGCCCAAGTTAATGTCAGGTGGAAAGCCATGTCAACCTCAGAGTCTTCACAAGACTTGTAGCAAACCTAGACTTAGAGTGTCTTCTAATGCAAATATGGCTGCAGTGGTCACAGGCTCAGAGAACTCAAAAATCAACCTACTTAGAATATACTTTTTCTACTTAGAAGGATAGGCACAAACAAAGCCAGACTGTGAAGATTAAAATAAATACTTAATATTTCAGTATGCTGATATTTTCACATATCTACAAGCATCAAGAACATTCAGAAAAATATGACTTCACCAAACTGATGTATTAAGGTACCAAAGATTAACCCTAAAATGTAATCTTTCAGACAATGAAGTAAAAAGAGCTGTTTTAAGAAAGTTTGATGAACTTCAAGAAACTACAAAGAATCAATTCAGAAATTTAACAGATATTGAAATAAATTTTTAAAAAATCAAACAGAAATACTGTGCAGAAAATAACAATGAATAAAATGATAAATGAATTAGCATCAATAGCAGAAATTGATCAGGAGAAGAAAGAATCAGTGAGCTCTGAAGACTATTTGAGAAAAAAAGGAAAGAAATAGAAGAAAAAGGTGAACTGGAATGAAGAAAGTTTTGTAAATTCTATGGAACAACATCAAAAAATCAAATATTAAGGTTATTGAAGATAAAAAGAAAACTGAAAAATAATAAGGGGTAGAAACCTTATGCAAAAACATAATGCTGGGTGCAATCACCCACGTCTATAATCACAAGAGTTTGGGAGGCCGAAGCAGGAAGCTCACTTGAGCCTGGGAGTTTGAGGCCACCTTAAACAACACAGTGAGTTTTTGTCTCTACAATATATATATATATTTTTTTTAATTAGCCAGGCATGGTGGTTTATGCTTGTACTTCCAGCTATTCAGGAGGCAGAGGTAGAAAAATCCCTTGAATCTGGGAGAGTAAGGCTGCAGTGAGCCAGGATCTCTTCACTGCACTCCAGCCTAGGCAACAGTGAGATCCTGTCTCAAAATAATGATTGTCATTACTAATTATTAATAATAATAGAAAATTTTCAAAACCTGGAAAAAGATATGAATATCCAGGTATAGGAAGGTCAAAAATCACCAGTCATATTCCGCTAAAATAAAAATACTCCAAAACATGCTACAACTACACTCCAGGGTCAAAAACAAAGATAAGCTCTTGAAAGCAGTGAGAAAAGAGTGGGAAATGGCAGATAAGGAAGATCCAATGTGCCTAGCAGCAGGCTTTTCAGCAGAAACCTTACAAGTAGGAAGAGAATGGGACAATATATTGAGTGCTGAAGAAAAAATACTGCCAACCAGGAATACTATACTTAGCAAATATGCCCTTTAAAAATGAAGGGGAGATAAAAACTTGACCAGAAAAACAAAAGCTGAGAAAAGTTACTGCTACCAAACATGTTCTACAAGAAATGCTAGAGGGAGTTCTTAAAACTGAAAGAAAATGATGCTAATGTGATTGCTACACTAATATGGTAATCATGACGTATAAACTATATGTTTATTTACTAAGAAGACAAAAAGGAAAAACAATTGAAGTAAAAATAAATACAATAATTTTTAAGAGATTGATAATATTAAAAATACAAATTGTGACATCAAGATTTAAAATGTGCTGGGAGAAGGGAGTTAATGTATATAGGTTTCCTCATTATGTTTTTTTTCATTTGTGGTCAAGATTAAGTTGGTTAATTTTAAATAACTAGTTATAAATATAGAATGCTTTTTGTAAGAATCACAGTAACCACAAAGCCAAAACCTATAATAGGTACACTAAAAATAAAATGCAATGAATTAAAACATACAACCAGAAGAAACCACTCACCCATAAAGGAAGGCAGAAAAAAAAAGAGAAAGGAAACAAGTTGCAAAACAACTAGAAAGCAAGTACGAAAAATGGTAGTTGAAAGTCCATAGCTATGAATAATATTGAATGTAAATGGAATAATTATTCAATTAAAAGACATAGAGTGGCTGAATGTTTTTTCAAAAGAAGAACCAGTTATGTGCTGCCTGCAAGAAACGCATTGTACCTATGAAGTCACACATAGACTAGGAGTGAAAGAATTTAAAAAGATATTTCATGTAAATGCAAACCAAGAAAAAGCAAGAGTAACTGTACTTATGTCAGATAAATTAAATCTTAAGTCAAACACTATAGAAAGAGACAAATAAAATAACATATGATAAAGGGAATTTATCAATTTAGCAAGAGGATATAAATAAATAAATAAGCACTCAACACCTCAGCATGCAAATATATAAAGCAAATACCAATAGAACTAAAGAGAGACATAAACTGCAGTACAATAATAGTAGGATAGTTCAACACCCCACTTTCGACAAGGGACAAATCATCCAGGCAGAAAACCAACAAAGAAATGTTGGCGTTAAATTACATTATAGATCAAATGGACCTAACAGACATTTACAGAATATTTTATCCAACTGCTGCAGAAATTATATTCTTCTCCTCAGCATATGGAACATTCTTTAGGCTAGACCACATGTTAGACAATAAAGTCTGAACAAATTTAAAATAATTGAAATCATATCAAGTATCTTTTCTGACCATATGGAATGAAACTAGAAATCATTAATAAGAGGAACTTTCAAACCTGTACAAATATGTGGACGTTAAACAACATGCTCATGAATGACCAATGTATCAATAAAGAAATTACAAAATTTATTAAACAAAAATGGAAATATACCACATCAAAAGCTATGGGATACTTTTAAGAGGAAAGTTCATAGCAATAAATGTCTATATCAGAAAAATAGAAAGACTTCAAATAAACAACTTAACAATGCACTGCAGAAACTATTCCTCATTTAAGAAAAAAAGAAAAGTAAGAATAAACCAAAATCAAAATTATAGAAAGACATAATGAAGTACAGGAGAGAAATAAATAAAATTGAAACTAAAAAAATACAAAATATCAACAAAACAAAATGTTCGTTTTTTTGAAAAGGTATACAAAATTGACACCCTTTGCCAGACCAACGGAAAAAGAAATAAAACACAAATAAAAGCAGAAATAAAAAAAGAAACATCACAATTGGTTCCACAGAAATTCTAAAGATAATTAGAAACCAAACAACTATATGCCGACAAATTGGAAAACAAGAAATGAATAAATTTTTGCATACATACAACTCACGAATATTTAACCATGAAGAAATGACCAACAATAAGTAACAACATTAAAGCACTAATGAAAAATTTCTCAAAAAAAAAAAAAACAACCCTCAAGACATGATGGATTCACTGCTGAATTCTGTCAAACACTTAAAGAGGAAGTAATATCAACTCTACTGAAATTATTTCAAAAAATTGAAGAGGAGAAAATGTTTTCAAACTCATTCCATAAGGTCAGCATTATCCTGATGCCAGAATCAGACAAGGACACACACACACACACACACACACACACACACACACACAGAGAGAGACACACACACTACAGGTCAATAACCTAATACACATGGATGAAAAATTCTCAACAAAATACTAGCAAACTGAATTTAACAAAACATTAAAAAGATCATTCACTGTAATAAGGTGGGATTCATTCCAGGGATACAAGGATGGTTCAACATGTGCAAATCAATATGCATGACATAGCACATCAGCAGAACTGAGGAAAAAACCGTATGATCATTTCAATAGGTGTTGAAAGGTATTTAATAAAATTCAACATCCATTCCTGATTTAAAAAAAATTCTCAACAAAGAAGTAATAGAAGGAATGTACTTCAACACAACAAAGTCCATATTTGAAATGCCCACATTTAATATCATACTAAACAAGGAAAAATGGAAAGCCTTTTCACTAAGATCTGGAACCAGGCAAGGATGCCCGTTTTCACCACTTTTATTCAAAGTACTCAAAGTCCTGGTCACAGCAATTAGACAAGAGAAAGAAATAAAGGATATCCACATTGTAAAAGGAAGACATCACATTATCCTTGTTTGCAGATGACACAATCTTATAGTTGGAAAAATTTAATGACTACCCACACAAAAAAAAATCAGAACCGATAAATTAATTCAATAAGGTTCAGAATAAAAAAAAATCATATGAAAATCAGTGGCATTTATTTACATTAATAGAGATCAATCTAAAAAAGAAATCAAGAAAGCAATCTAATTTACAATAGCTACAAAAGGCGTACCTAGGAATATATTTAACCAAGGAAGTAAAAGATCTCTACAAGGAAAACTAAAACACTGATGAAAGAGATGGAAGGGGGCTACATAGACACAAATGGAAAGATATCCCATGCTCATGGATTAAAGGAATGAATACTGTATGTCATCCAAAGTGATCAATAGAGTCAACGTAATCTCTAGCAAAATACCAATGACGTTCTTCACAGAAACAGAAAAAAGGAATCCTAAAAGTGTAGGAAACCACAAAAGACTCGAAATAGCTAAAGCCATCCTGAGAAAAGAGAAAAAAGCTGAAGGCATCACACTGCCTGATTTCAAATTTTGCTACAAATCTATAGTAACCAAAACAGCATGGTACCAGCACTAAACAGCCATGTGGACCAATGGAATAAAATTGTGAATTCAGAAATAAATCCATGCACTTATAGCCAACACATTTTTAGCAAAGACGCCAAGAACATGCATTAGGGAATGGACAGTCTCTTTGATAAATACTACTGGGAAAGTTAGACATGCAGAAGAATGAAATGAGACCCCCACCTTTTACCATATACATACATCAAGTTGAAATGAATTAAAAACTTAAATGCAATACCCAAAATGATAGATCTACCACTAAAAAAAAAATAATGGGGGAAAACTTTCCAGGACATTGACCTGGGTAAAGATTTTTTGATAAGACCTCAAAATCACAGATAGCTATAGCAAAAATAAAAAAAAATAATATTATATCAAACCAGAAAGCTTCTACACAGCAAAAGAAACAATCAACAAAGTGAAGAGATGACACACAGAATGGGACAAAATATTTGCAAACTACCCATCCAACAAGGGATTAGTAATCAGAATATATAAGAAACACAAACAACCCTATTACAAACTGGACAAAAGACCTAATAGATATTTCTCAAAAGAAATGGCCAACAGGTACATGAATAAAAAGGCTCAACATCACTAATCATTATGGAAATGCAATTCAAAACCACGAGGAGATATTATCTGACCCCATTTAGGATTTTACCGCAAAGACAAAAATAATAGCAAATGCTGATGAGAAGGTGGAAAAAGAGGAATACTCACACACTGTTGGTAGGGATGTAAAGTAGTACACCCAGTAGGGAAAACAGTATGGGGTTCCTCAAAAATGAAAACTAGAACTACCGTGTGGTCCAGCAATCTTACTGCTGGGTATACATCCAAAAGAAAGGAAATCAGTGTATCAAAGAGACATGGGCCCTCTCACTTTTATTACAACATTTCTCACAATAGCCAAGATATGGAATAAACCTAAGTGTCCATCGATAGATGAATGGACAGAGAAAATGTTGTATATGTACGCAATGGAATACTATTCAACCATAAAAAGGAATTAAGTCCTGTCATTTGCAGCAGGATAGGTGGATCTGGAGGTCATTAGTTATGTAAAATAAGCAAAACACAGAAAGACAAATATTGCCTGTTCTAACTCGTATGTGGGAGCTAAAAAGGGTGTCTTGTGGTTGTTGAGAGTAGGACGGCAGATCCCAGGTGCTGGGGTGGAATGGTGGAGAGGAAGTGGAAGGGGGCTGGTTAAGGAGTACAGAAATACAGTCAGAAGGGATGAGCTATCACATGCAATATAGAAGGAAAATTCTACTTAATAGTTTATTTACATGCCAAAATAGCTAGAATTGTAGTGTTCTCAATACAAAGGAATACAAAAATGTATGAGGTCATGAGTATCCCGATGACCCTGACTTTATCATTACACATTTTATACAGATATCAAAATATCATATATAATCCCAGAATATGTACAGATATTATAATACATTAGAATTAAATCTTCCAAACTATAAACAGGGGGTGTCTTTCCATTTATACAGGTTTCCTTAATTTGTTTTGGCATTGTTTTTCTGTTTTCATAGTACTAGTCTTCTGCCTCCCAAGTTACATTTTATTGTGAGGTGTTTTATTGTTTTGTATGTTATTGCAAATGATATTGTATTTTTAACTTTTGTTTTAAATTGTTTGTGTCCAGTATACAGACGCACAACTGATTTCTGTTGTTGATCTTGTTCTCTGCAACTTTGCCAAATTCTCTACTTTTTAAAATCCAGAATAAATATGGGCTTAGGCAAGGGAGAAGCGTGTGTGTATTCATGATGCATGCATAGTCACATGTATGTTGCTTGCGTATATACCATTCAATAATCAATACATAAATATATATAATACATATCTCCATTTTAACAACTGTAATTTATTCCTAAAACCATATTTAAAAACAAGGACATTTTTTAAATGGTAAAAATCATATGCAGAATTCTGTCCCACCTCAAGATAACTCAACAATTTGTCGGTAGAAAAATAAATCTAAAAACAGAAAAAGCCGGGCGCAGTGGTTCACGCCTGTAATCCCAGCACTTTGGGAGGCTGAGGCGGGCAGATCATGAGGTCACAAGTTGGAGACCAGCCTGACCAAAAAGGCGAAATCCAGTCCCTACTAAAAATACAAGATCAGCCGGGCGTGGTGGCGCGCGCCTGCAGTCCCAGCTACTCAGGAGGCTGAGGCAGGAGAATCGCTAGAACCTGGGAGGCGGAGGCTGCAGTGAGCCCAGATGGCGCCGCTGCACTCCTGCCTGGGCCACAGAGCGAGACTCTGTCTTAAAATGTGTACATATAAATTATTTAAAAGTGAATAAATCGTACATAAAACGAAGCGCAATGGAGTTTTGTTGCACTGATACTTTCTTCCTCTTTCTTTCCCATTTGGTTTGCAAAGGCGACCTTTGGAAGGTTCCCGGCCACCCTGGAGTCAGGCTGCACCCTAAACACAGTCCTGGCACAGGAGCGACGGGCGCGCGGGCTCTGGCTCCTGGAGAGGCGCGCGGGGCTGAGGGTGCGGGGTGGAGCGAGCGGGGGTGGTGGGGGCGCGCGGGGCGGGGCGGGGCGGGGTGCGGGGTGGCGGAGGGGCGCGGGGCGGGGTCGCCTGGCCGAACGCGCGCAGTTTCCCCGGGAAGCCGAGCTGTCAGCACTTGGGGCCGGTGGGGTGGGGGAGTCCGCCGGAAGCGGGAAAGTCCAGTATCACTTCCCCTCATGCATCTGCCGTGCTTTGGGGTTGAAAAAGCCATTCTGGGGTACAAAGGGTCTGCAACGTGGCAAGTTTTCAAGGGCCACGATGACCGCGACAGGACCTGAGAGGCGCGGGACTGATGGGCTGGGGGAGGTCCTGCTGCCGCTGCAGGGGCGGCGGGCGCCCTGGGTGGGCCACGCGGGGGGACAGTCCAGGCTCCGCGCCCACTGCCTACCCCCGAGGGACCAAGCGTAACCTCGCGGGAGCTGGAGGGCCGGGCCCTGAGCCACGTCGGGGAGGGGTGAGTCAGGGGTCCCGGTGGTGCTGCACCGGGGAGCTCGGGCCCGCACCTCTCGGCACAAATGTCCGCGGGCTCCCCAAAGCTAACGCCCGCTGCGTGGGCCGCAAGTTGCTCCTTGCCCGCAGCTCATTCCCCTGGGTGTGGGGCCAGCCCCTGGGCTCGGCAGGGGTGTCCCCAGAGATGCTCCGCTGGCTCAGTCCCTCCCCTGGGCCCCCAGGCTGGTGGCTCCATAAGGAACTTCCAGAGAGAGTGGGAAGCATCAGCGCAGGTGCCTGCCCCCGCCGAGGGCCTGGTGTGGGTGACTCCAGCCCTCAGCAGGACCCTCCCATTTTGGGGTTGGCAGCTCCTGGATCACCCCACACCTGCGTTCCCCAAGGCCTCGGCACTACTTGCTCCATGGCCAAAAGCATCACTGGGTGAAACTCGGACTAACTGCGCGAAGCGGCCTAAGGTTTTGGTCCTACAGGAATCACGGAAGAGCCCGTACCCCGTGTGGCCTACACTGGGGACACACAGCGCGCGGTATGAAGCCTTCTCTCCTCCTGCAATCACAGAGCCCAAGCCCGGCACTTGGGAATGAAGACGTGTGATTTCGCCCACCGACTCGCCCCACAGAACCCAGGTCTGCGCCTGCCCTGAGGGCGAGGTGGCTGATCCCGTACAGCCGCTCAGAGCGCGGGGCTGGGCTGGGCCCTTCCCTGTGAGCAGCGCCCTCCGCGTCAAGGAGCACCGTCCACCCTGGGAGGGAAGGTGTGGTGCTCCGGAGGTTGCTGGAAGCCGCGCGCAGCAGGGAGACGGAGGGGCACAGAGCAGGTCCTCGCCCGGAGTTACCGGGTCCGGGGACGCCTCCCTCCCAGGTCAGCTCACAAAGGTTCCAGACACTCGTCCTTGGCGATGACCATTCTGATGTGGCTACGGCCACCTTGTGCTGTTGCCTTTTTCTGAATCACTTCTATCATGTTTGCCAAATTCCGGGAACATGGCTGCCCGGAAACCTCAAGTTCTCAATAAATGACGACAAAAATCCAATGCACAGACCAATGTATCTCATTTTAATGCTTGACTTCTAAGCATCCTTATTCAACATATCGCATGTATGTTTTGTTTCCTGAGTAAAATGTGCGTTGAGCTTCCTCCCGTAGCTGTCCATACACCAGCCACCATCACCGCCATCATTATTTTGTTCTAAACTTTTCATTTGCACGTGTAGGTCTAGCTTTTTCCTCCATATTGTTGAAATAAAACTCACCCATTTCACAACTCAGTCAAAGCTAGGGCCTTCAGTTCCAGCCTGTTGCCTCAAACGGCCTTTCCTATATCTTACTGCTTCACTGTCTGACTCACTCCAGCGTGTTTCAGCCAGATATCCTTGTTTTTATTCCTCTCTCCCTCCCTCCCCCACTTCCCTCCTCTGCCTCTTTCTGTCTCCCCCATCCCTCCCTCTTCCCCTCCCTCCCTCCTCTGTCTCTCT
>NW_016107695.1:606927-613307 GCF_001604975.1 Cebus imitator | reverse complement strand
CTCTCTCCCTCCCTCCCTTCTTCTTTCTGTCTCTCTGTCTCTTTCTGTCTCCCCCATCCCTCCCTCTTCCCCTCCCTCCCTCCTCTGTCTCCCTGCCTCTTTGTCTCTCCCCCATCCCTCCCTCTTCCCCTCCCTCCCTCCTCTGTCTCTCTGCCTCTTTCTGTCTCCCCCATCCCTCCCTCTTCCCCTCCCTCCCTCCTCTGTCTCTCTGCCTCTTTCTCTCTGCCTCTTTCTCTCTCCCCTATCCCTCCCTGTCTTCCCCTTCCTCTCTGGACCCCTTCTTTCCCTGTTGCTCTTCTCTATGTCTTTCCTGTGTCTGTGACTCCATTACTCAGAAATCCCAGGAAGAGCAGCTGGAGCTTCGAAAGAAACCCCAGCGTCCTGTGCTGCTGCCCTTGCCTCCCCCAGCTGGTGAGCCCGATGCACCCATTTTTAGGCAGCGCTGTGGCTGGCAATGGGCCTTTCCCCTGGGGTCTGCTGCTTCCCTCCCCCTGACTCAGAAGAATGAGTCAGGAGGGAAGAGCAGCTCGAGTTAGGGATGGGGTCCCTTGTGCTGTTGCCTTTTTCTGAATCACTTCTATCATGTTTGCCAAATTCCCTACGAAGTTCTATTCCCTGGTTTGACACTGAGCAGAGGCAGGAAAGATGAATCGCTAAACGGTCGGATCCAGCAGGGCTGGGAGGCTCGGGGGAACGAGACCTGTGTCAAGCAGAGCCTCCTTCCCCACCAGGCCCTTCAGCCTGCATTTTAAACTGTGACTTGCCACAGGCCTGCTTACCTTACAGGAAGCAAAATGCCAATTCCTCCTACCCCTTTCCCCCCGGCAGAAACTCTGATAATTCTTTTTAAAAAAGGGAGAGAGATCATGTGTAGAAAACCTTTTTTTTTTTTTTTTTTTTTTTTTTTTTTTTTTTTTTTTTTTTTTTTTTTTTTTTTTTTTTGTTAATCTTTAAAAGTGAGCTTCTGGCTAAGTGCAGGGTTTCAGTGGTGAAACTTTGACCATGTGAACACATAAATAAATATTTACAGTCTTTGGCAAAACACATGACGTTTCATCAACCTATAAGAGAAATTTGTTTAGAAAAACATAAATAACTTACAAAAAATATGGTACATTCTAAATATTCACATCATCATCATTCCCACACCATTGTACGGTTGGCCCCACAGCGCGGAAACAGAAAACCTGCACGCTGTTGACAGTCGCTACATTTAATGAAGTCTCCCAACGCTTCGTTGGTCTTGGGAATACAGCTCCACACAAAAATGTAAAAAGTGCAGCAAAACAACAACACAACAATGAACCTCAAAGGAAACAACAAAAATAATTTTATCAAAATGCAAAGCGTACATTAAGACTAAAGTTACGGATCTTTCCTATTTGGCATAGAAATGTGAAGACTAACAGAAAGGGGAGAACGACTTGCCCCCTATCGGACACACAGACTTCTCTTACTAAACCCTTTATGTGGAGTGGGATGAGCGACTCTTTCCTGCAGAAAGTTCATGCAACTTAAAGCAAACGAACAAACAAACAAAAACAAACACAACAGAACTTGTGCATATTACACATGACTGGTTATTGGGTGTGCCTGGCAAGAATAAATGCTGATTCATTTTCAGCGTTTGAATTAAAAGAATTCCATATACAGCAGATAGATAACAGTAAAAAATATTGGATTAAAATCACTGGCAACATTATATATTAAGGTTCCATTATAAACTCCTCATGATTATTTATTCTGTTACAGTTTATAGCATGCTTCCTCATGACAACCTAGTAGTATGAAGCCTCATATTTTCACAGGATTATATACTTGCTATATGTTTGTTTCTGGAAATTATACTACATATGTGTTACTAGGCATATTTAAAATAAGTTATTGGTAAATGGTGCTGCATTCTATATTCATTTAATAAATATTAACAAAACATTTATAACTGGAACCTTAATGAAATGTATTATCAAATTAGGTAAAAGCAACTTTTCTGCAGTTGCCAAAGCCTAGTTATGAGTTTGATGCCAAGTGCCCTTTTCCAGCTGCTTTGCCTCCTCTGCGGCAGCAAAGCTGGGGAAGGAAGCTCAGGCAGGAGGCCCGCCCCGACGCCACAGCAGCACACGCGGCAGCTGAAGGCAGCACACTTTGCTCTGCTAACCTTTTACTTAAATGAGGTTTTGCCAAATCCACATCTGGAACCACGTCACACCCATTTTGCAAGGATATTTGTTCTTTGATGAAACTGCATGTCTACTGCACATGAGGGCTTTTGTTGTCGGACAAGAGGAGAGTGGGGAAGGGGTGTTCATTTATTTCTGTAACTGTTTTACATGTTCCAATTAGTTAATTGGCAGCTTATGTCATTCGCTATGCCTCTTGTCTTCTAATCTCTCCTTACTATAACATCACTTCAAATTTGAACTGAACCTTCTTTATAATTGATTTAACAGGATTCGTGTGTCATTGTAGAGCAGCTCTAATTCAAGAATAGTGACAACTTTAAGCACCAAAAGTAGTTCAGCAATATTTTCCATGCTTAATTTATCATAATGGCTTATGCACAATATTCCCTTCAACTCCATATACACATAAATACAATAAGTAATTACATTTTATATGTAAACGTCATTCTTTTTAAACAAACAAGAAAAAGCAATGTAATGGCATGCCCAATTTTCACTCCACATAAAGTCTTATATGTCACCAAACTGGATTCCGCTAGTGGGTTAGATGTTCATTTCTGAGTTCCATTGATATTTAACCTCTGAAGGCACTTGGGTTTGGGGTTGCTGACAGGAGGTGAAGAACCATCAGAGTTAAGGTCAAGGGACAAGAGGTGCTGCTGGAGAGAGAAGCCGCAAGGACCACGATGAACTGAGGTGTCTAGGGACCACGGCATGCACAGGGCATTGCCAGAAATGCAGCAAATCTTGTTTAGACATCTACAAAAAAAAAGCAATAAACAGAATTAGGATAACTGGACCATCTATAGTGTTTTATTTTACCTAGAACCTGAAATACAATTAACTTAATTAAAAATGAGATCTACAATATGGATGAATGGATGGATGGATAGATGGATGAGATGGGTGGATGGATGGATGGGTGGATGGGTGGGTGGGTAAATGGAGGAGATGGAGGGATGCATCAGTGCATAGGTGGGTGGATGAGATGGATGGGTGGATGAGTGGGTGGATGGATGAATAGACGGCTGGGTGGCTGAGATGGATGGATGGATGGATGAGGTGGATGAATGAGCAGGTGGGTGAGTGGATGAGATGGATGGATTGATGGGTGGGTGGGTGGATGAGATGGTTGGATGAGTGGGTGGGTGGATGAGATGGATAGATTAATTGATAAGATAGTTAAGTGGGTGGAGATGGATGAAATGGATGGGTGTATGGGTGGGTGGATGGATGGATGGATGAGATAGATGGGTGGGCGGGTGGATGAATTAGATGGATATATAGATGGATGGATGAGATGGATGAATGAATGGGTGGATGGGTGGATGGATGGATGGGTGGATGGACGAGTGGATGGACTGGGTGAATGGATGAGATAGCTGGCAGATGGGTGGATGGATGGATGGATGGGTGGATAAGTGGATGGACGGATGGACGCATGGACGGATGGACGGATGGGTGGATGGATGGGTGGATGGGTGGGTGGGTGGATGGATGAGATGGATGGGTGGGAGGAAATCAGATGCCTTAAAAGGCATCCTAACATAAGGAGAAGAAAATCTCCACAGAAGCAAGCAGAGAAATCAAGGTTCTTATCTTATTCTCTTTACTTCATACATGATTTTCTTTCTTTCTTTTCTTTTTTTTGGAAGATGTCTCACTGTTGCCCAAGCTGGAGTGCAGTGGCACAATCTTGGCTCACTGCAACCTCCGCCTCCTGAGTTCAAGTGATTCTCCTGCCTTAGACTCCCGAGTAGCTGGGATTATAGGCATGTGCCACTACACTCAGCTAATTTTTTGTATTTTTAGTAGAGACGGGGTTTTGCCCTGTTGGTCAGGCTGGTCTCGAATTACTGACCTCAGGGACCCACCTGTCTTGGCCTCCCAAAGTGCTGGGGTTACAGGCATGAGTCACTAACTGGCCCAATACGTGATTTTCATTGTGTGATTTTCAAGAAGCATCCTGAGCTTTATTTACTGCATCTGTGAAGGGAATGTTTTCATATCCACTTGAAGGCATGGAATTAAGCAGATGGGATTCAAGTTCTCTTCCAGCTCTATAATATTTTGATTCCAATATACTTGTAGTGAGATAACTGTAGAGAAGCCCTTCCTTCTTCCCTTTCTGCCTGGCTGCCTGCCATTGCTAACACAAGAGGACCAATCTAAAATGGCTTCTGGAGCCTGGAAGGTGGAGAAAATCAGGGAAGATCTAGAATATGGCACAATGAGGATGGGTGGGACTGTTGATAATTGGAAAGTGTCCAACCAGAGGCATCCGAATGCAATTAAAAACAAACAGAAACAATTCAGGCTGACCAAACAAAATGGCTGCTTGGCGTCCTGCGTGTTACTGCGATCAGGTTTTTCCCGAGGTACAGCTTTTGTAAGCGGAAAAGCAGGCTGTGTACCCCTTCCCTTTCTGGGTGCCGCACGCCCTCCCCACTGGCCTGAGGCGCTCACACTCACCTCTGCACTCGTACTTGAGGTCTGAGAAATAGACCATTTCTTGAGAGAAGACAAACAGACCCAGGCGCCCGCCCGCGTAGGTTTGGTCATAGATAGGTCCTGAGTCCGCCATGACCTGTTTTCCTTCATGCACTAAGACTCTAAAAATGGTTTTGAAAAAGAAGAAGAGGAAAGAAAGAGCACATGAACTCTGTGAAGGCTTCACCAGTGGTGGAAGGTCGGCTCCAGATGCAGGTTGTAGATCTGGGGACCCAGCACTCTGCCTGGGGCTTCAGCACCCTGGGGGGCATTGCTGGCTGTTCCCTTCAAGCTGCAGCCACCCCTGGTGCAGCACTGAACCAGGGCACGCCTTCCTGCCACCGCACCGTTGTCACAATCTGTGTGTTCATTTACAGTCACCCAGGCAAGGGCTTGAGAGGATCCTCAGCCTTTGGTGGGGTGAGGAGGGAGCTTCCCCCTTCCTGGGAAGCCGCACAGGACTGTCCCCACATCACCTTGTGCTGAAACCATGAGCTCACAGGCTTTCCTCCACGCTTTGGAAGCTGCGTGGGGACAGGGCCTGCTACACCACGCCCTGGGCGGGAGGCTGGAGCGTAGGTGTGAATACACAGGAGACGCCCCCAGGGAAACATCCGGCCAGGCCACCAGCCTGTATGTCACCCACACAGATCTGCCCACTGCTGCTGGGGACTCACACACTCCTGGCATCTGTGCAGAGTCAGGCTGCTTATTAACTTTGAAAAAAAAAAAAAAAAAAAAAAAAAACCTTAATTTTAAATTGTCCGCATTTTGTTTCAGTAAAAATCGATTACAAATGCTGTTAAGCCAGGAGAGAAGATTCTGTTAAGCTAATGGTGTCAAAACTTCATACAACCATGTTTTACATTCAGCCATTTACATCATCAGAAACAGATACAAATCCAGTCTCCAATAAAGCGCCAGCTAACTCTGCAAAGATGCAGTTATTTTAATTGCAGGTATTCTCCCCTGCCTAGGGTATTCATTAGGAGAAAATATGGTTATCATCCAAAGTTATTTTAAAAACAAAGCAGATTGTTCTCCTTTTCAAGCGTTTTTAAAAAACAAGTAATATTTAGTACAGATGCAGCGTAGAAAAGAGGAGGCAGCTAATGCCGAAGAATCCAGAGAAAAACAGAAGGTTAGAATTCAGTTGATTGGATTTGTCTGCTAACGCTACAACCAGCATCCGACAGGAAGCCGCGCGGAGAACCGCTGCACCCCCACCTCACCTCATGTAGCCGGTCTTGGGCCTGTGAGTCAGGTGCCACCGGTAGGCTGTGTAGTCCTTCCAGCCAATGTTCCTGGGGTCGTGCCAGAGGGTCCGCACCTGCGGGAGAACACAGCACTCCTGAGCGCCACTGGCACCCAGGGTCTTAACCACAGCTCCCTAACGCCACGCAGGAAGCAAAACATGACTCTGCAAGTTCACTCTTAAGGCTCATGGTGCTCCATCTCTCTCTGATGTGTTTATCTTAAAAACCTCTATTGTGGATCAAAGTCCATGGACAGGGAGTATGACTCAGGGGTGAGACCCCCGGCACCTGACCCTCACATTCCCAGACTAGAGAGCAGAGGAACCTGACCCTCAGACTCCCAGATTTGAGATCACAGGCGCCTGACCCTCAGATTCCCAGATTTGAGCCACAGGTGCCTGACCCTCAGATTCTCAGATTTGAGACCACAGGCACCTGACCCTCAGATTCC
>NW_016107695.1:605955-606304 GCF_001604975.1 Cebus imitator | reverse complement strand
CTGACCCTCAGATTCCAGGATTTCAGAGCACAGGAACCTGACCCTCAGATTCCAGGATTTCAGAGCACGGGAACCTGACCCTCAGATTCCAGGATTTGAGAGCACAGGAGCCTGACCCTCAGATTCTAGGATTTGAGAGCACGGGTGCCTGACCCTCAGATTCCAGGATATGAGATCACAGGAACCTGACCCTCAGATTCCAGGATTTGAGAGCACTGGTGCCTGACCCTCAGATTCCCAGATTTGAGAGCACAGGAGCCTGACCCTCAGATTCCAGGATTTGAGAGCACAGGAACCTGACCCACACATTCCAGGATTTCAGAGCACAGGAACCTGACCCTCAGATTCC
>NW_016107695.1:590580-605889 GCF_001604975.1 Cebus imitator | reverse complement strand
CTCAGATTCCCGGATATGAGAGCACAGGTGCCTGACCCTCAGATTACCGGATATGAGATCACAGGAACCTGACCCTCAGATTCCAGGATATGAGAGCACAGGAACTTGACCCTCAGATTCCTGGATTTGAGACCACAGGTGCCTGACCCTCAGATTCTAGGATTTGAGATCACAGGAACCTGACCCTCAGATTCCTGGGTTCACGTCTGGATCTTCTCTTTCCTTGATACAGGACCTTAGGCAAAATACCTAAAGTTTTGGATATTCAGTTCTTCCTATTTATAATTTTTAAAATTTTTTAAATTATATGTTTGATCGTTATGTTCTAGGCTCACTGCCTATCTCCAGAAGACAGTAAAATAGGTTTAATCTGTAGGAGGATCAGCAAATGTGTTTAATGCTAATTAGCAACTGCGTTTAGTTGTAACCTCAGGCATGCTGTCTATAATAAAGTAAGATTATTAGAATGAGCCTGGAGTTGAAATTAATCAAAACAAAAGTGGTGTCTCCGGGATGGGCCAGTGCCACTGAAACACCCCATGGCACAGTGTTACCGAGGACACGTGTGGCCCGGGCTGGCCATGCTCACCTGCCCTGCTGTGTTCCCCGTGTGCCACAGTGCGTTCCTCAGGTGCTCGCCGGTCCCCGTGGTGGAATTCACCACCTTGAGGGACACACCGGAGTAGCCGTAGGCCCGTGTGGGCTGGTCCTCCCAGTAGGTCTGTGTGACCTGTTTCCACATCACCACGTAGAAGCGGCTGCTCGACTGGTAGCCAAAGACGAAGCCAGCATAGTCGTCGTCCCGGTCAGTGTTTACGTAGAAGGTGCCACTGAAGTCCACGGACCCGAACTCGTCAAAGCCTGGGTGCAACACCATAATGTTTCATTAGAAACACCTTTCAGGTGACCAGGCACAGTGGCTCATGCCTGTAACCCCAGCACTTTGGGAGGCAGAGGTGGGTGGATCACCTGAGGTCAAGAGTTTGAGACCAGGCTGACCAACATGGAGAAACCTCGTCTCTACTAAAAATACAAACATTAGCCGGGCATGGTGGTGGGTGTCTGTAATCCCAGCTAGCCAGGAGGCTGAGTCGGGAGAATCACTTGAATCCAGGAGCGGAGGTTGCAGTGAGCCAAGATTGTGCCACTGTACTCCAGCCTGGGGGGCAGTGAGACTCCTTCTCAAAAAAAAAAAAAGGAAACACATTTCAGGCAATCTCCAGCTTGACCATCTGACAGTGGATGCCCAGTGGGCAGGGTGGGCTCTCCTCTTCACCCCACTGGACTCTTTTTACCAGGAGATTAGTGTAATTGAAGAGACTTTTTTTAGATTCAACTTAAAGAGTTCTGAGAGAGTTATGAGGTCCCATTTCATAGACCAAGTCTGTAAGATAAAATGGTTTACTGAAATTTCAGAGACTTCAGAGAGGCAGGTGCATGCGCCTGTCAAGATTATTTAGACAGTTTCACAGACCAAGGATGGGGGCTTCAGAAAGACCACACCGCATCATCCCACCTGCAGGATCTGAAAGCGCAGTCTGCCTCCTCTGCGGGCGCCTCCCCACGGCAATGCCGGGGTCCGAGTTGGCTGTCTGAACCAGCTCCTTGCCTTGATGGCGAATGACCCAGTTGGGATCAATCTGGGTGGTCCCTTTGGGATCCAGGGGCACCATCTGGAAGTTCCTGAAGTCCGTCTCACTGATGGCGTTGTTTTCAGGGCACACATCGTCAATATCTGGGACGTTGTCATTGTCAAAATCATCTTTACAAATATCACCCCGGCCATCACCTATTCACAAAGAACAAACAAAAAGAAAAAAAAAAAAAGAAGCAAAGTCGGTGGTTTGCCATTTGCTTTTCTGTGTCTGAGAAACGTGAGTGCATCGTCCTCTGAGCATCTGAGCCTGAGTGCTCTGCAGTGCTTTGTGGATTCGTGCTCTGCAGTCTCCAGAACGTTTGACTTCGCTGCCGCGAAGAGCCTCAAAGCTTTTCACGTTTTCCTGGTAAATATGCAGCAAAGGCTAGCACAGCAAATTCACAGACAGCCATTTCTCACCATGTTCCAAACCCAGTGCTGAGGGGATAAACCGGAATGGCTGTCAAGCAAGGTCAACCTGCATTCTCAGCTGTGTTTGTGAATAGTTTTCTGAATGTTTGTTATGACTTTCCTTAATCATCTTTGCCTCTTACAGTCTATTTGGCTTTAAAGCGGGACTCACACTAAAATGGCCTCTCCTGGGAAGACACAGACGTCGCTGTCTAGGGGTCCTTGTGGTCAGGTTTTCAGTGGGGTTGTGGCATGGTGGGGAGTGGGGGTGAGGTGGGCCTGGTGCAGATGGGGGGACCACGAATTTGCCACACGTGTCCAGTCTATCAGTCTACGGCTACGATGATAACCTGACAGGCAGATTGCAATGTACTGAATTAGCTATCACATGGCCTATTGTTTTAGAAGGAGACAAGGCAACTGGATTGAATATCTCATCATATTCTTCCACTAGTTTTCTGCTCAAGGGCATACTCCACCTGTTGTGTGGCAGGCACGAAGCTGGTATCAGGGCATTCTGAAATGGTAAAATGCTGTTCTCCCTGTCGGCTTCTACCCGTCCCAGCCACCCTCGGGGGAATGCTGCCTGGGAAACAAGTTCCCGCCCGCCCGAGCGTGGAGTCCAGCTGAGGCTTCCTGTGCTGGCTCCATCCCTTCATGCCGCTCAGGGAGGGCCCAGGAGCTGCCCTTCTGATCCCAGCATCTCCCACATGCTTCTGAGTCATGCTGGCTCAGACACCCCTCGTGTCCTTATCTCCGTCTGTCCAGGATGTGCTTTACAAAGGCAGCCTGCATCAGCCTGGCCCCATCCGAGGGCCACTTTCTCACAGCCTCCCCGGAAGCCCTGGAGCACAGCTGTGCCCTTGTTTATTACTCAGGGATGCTGGCTTAGAGGACTGCAGCCCATCCAGCGCCTTCCTCGGCGCCGGTGGCTACCGGCCACCTATCCATGCTCCCCACTGAGCAAAGCAGCTCTTCTGCTTCACACTCCTGCCACTGTTGTTTGCTTTGCCCTTAAAAACGTCCTCCATGTCCCCTGCCTGGCCCCATACACCAAACCCCTGACTCAGCCTACGTTTGTAACAGCATTCCTTCTAGGAGATCACATCCTGGAAGTAACACGGAGGCAGGGATTTCTCCTCCGCCGTCTGACGCGCACATGCGCTTGAGGCAGCACAACTGCTGAAGGGCAGGCACACAGCTGAGAACGTGCAGAGCCGTCAGGGCAGAGGAACTCATACTGCATGGCCCCACGGGCAGCTTAATTTGCCCAAAGCGACCGCATTTTTCCAGCAGGAGACTTGAGACCATCTCCACACACACATATCTTGCCCTGGCCGGCTGCTCGGAAGCCGTTTTCCTCCACGCCCAGAGTGGAGGCAGCACCCACCGTCCAGGTCCTCCTGGTCCGGGTTGGGCACCAGCCGGCAGTTGTCCCTGTCGTCGGGGATGCCATCGTTGTCATCATCGGGGTCACAGGCATCGCCCTGGCCGTCGCTGTCGTGGTCGGCCTGGTTGGCGTTGGAGATGTAGGGGCAGTTGTCCTGGTTGTTCTGGTGGCCGTCCTCATCTATGTCCTCATTGTTGTCACACTGGTCCCCGACGAGGTCATTGTCCATGTCGGTCTGGGGGAGAGGGCGTGAGGGAGACAGCAGAGGAGCGCCGATTGGAGGAGGCGGAGAGGAGCCGGCAGGACGTGAGCCCGAGAGCCGTCTCCTCGTCCTGCGGCAGCGCTGGCCCGAGGTCACACCGACCCCGACATCAGGACCGGCACTGGGCCCAGGACCCTTGGTCCAGGAACCTCTCCACCCTCGGCCACCTCTCCACAGGGATTCACTTTACTAAAGGAAGATGCCTGAGCTTCTCCACTGGAAAAGCATGAAGTACTGGGTAATTAAGTCTCTTTCCTACACCATTTGCTATAATATATCCTATGTTGGCATCAGGAAAATGAGGAGAGAATTCTGTCAGGCACAGCCTCGCTCCAGCTGATGAGATGAAGGCGTCTATTCATGTGGCCTGTGGCCACTGAGATCAATTGATTTCAACTGAAATCACTGAAAATGCCATGGTGTCCTGCCTTGGCGGAGCGCACGCAAAAGGGCCAAGGCCCCATGCAGGGGGCTGATGAGGACGCCCCACCCCACTGCCTGCAGCTGCCCTCACCTGGTGGGGGTTGTGTACCATGGGCAGTTGTCACAGTGATCCCCACACTGTCATTGTGCATGTCCCTCTGATGAGGACCCCCATCCCCACCCCCCTGCCCGCTGCTGCCCTCACCTGGTGGGGGTTGTGTACCATGGGCAGTTGTCACAGTGATCCCCACACTGTCGCTCTGCATGTCCCTCTGATGAGGACCCCCATCCCCACCCCCCTGCCCGCGGCTGCCCTCACCTGGTCGGGGTTGTGCACCAGGGGGCAGTTGTCACAGTGATCCCCCACACCGTCACCGTCTGTGTCCCTCTGGTCAGTGTTGTAGACGTAGGGACAATTGTCTCGTTCATTGAAGACATCTGTTGGTGTTGAAAAGGAAAAAAAAAAAAACAGAAGGAAGAACAGGTGAGCTTAGAAAAAGCACACGACTTTTCCTATCACATTAAATTGCTTACAGTCACACTTTTATTTAATGATAATAAAAAGCCTAAGAATATAGCAAAATATAAAGACTACTAGATTCTGGAAGAACATATGACGAGTCTGCACTTGAGCCTGGCCCGAGCTCCTGCTGCTCCAGGCGCCCGAGAGAAGGAACAGGCATGTGGTGACGGTGGCACTGGGCTGCAGGGCTCGTCCGGGTAAAGCATCCACTGGGAGCAGTGGCAGAGGCAACCACGATATACCCACGTTATTCTAACTGAGCCCTGCGGGAGGAGTTTCCAATACACAGTTAGAAATAAGGGCGCAGAGGCGGCTATCCCAGGACCAGGACACAGGACAGACCCATGGCTCCTGGAAGCTCCGTTTGATGAACACACGTTGTGGCTTCTTGGAACTTTTGGATGAAGAGTGAACATAAGAGAAGACACTGTGAAGAAGCACAAGGCCCAGGACTGCAAGGCTGGGGGCGGAGAGAGGAGGGCGCCAAGTTCACAGCTTTCCACAGAGCGGGCCTGTGGCCGGGGACCCCTGACCCAAGGGAAAAGGCAAGGCAGAATAAGCATGGGCCTCTATGGGAATAACTGAATGAGTCATTTCATCTTACAGTAGTGTAAAGATGAAAGGAGCTTATCTAAATTCAGAAGAAAACATGAAGCTTGCAAATGCCTCCAATGGTGACCCTTTAAATGCATGCATCGGGCTGGGTGGCTCACACCTATAATACCATCACTTTAGAGGCCAAGGCAGGTGGATCAAGACCAGCCTGATCAACATGGTGAAACCACATCTCTACTAAAAATACAAAAGTAGCTGGGTGTGGTGGCGCGCACTTGTAATCCCAGCTATGGAGGCCGAGGCAGGAGAACCACTTGAACCTGGGAAGTGGAGGTGACACCATTGCACTCCAGCCTGGGCAACAGAGCAACACTCCATCGCAAAAAAAAAAAAAGGAGCCCGTGTGGAAGGGGCAGATGCACTCACCATCCCCGTCGATGTCCACGGAGCAGGCGTCGCCCTCCCCGTTGCTGTCAGTATCAATCTGGGCGGGGTTGTGCACATATGGGCAGTTGTCACAACGGTCCCCAACCTCATCCTTGTCGTAGTCAGCCTGGCGGGGGTTGAAGAGCAGCTGGCAGTTGTCCTGGGAAACCAAGAAAGGAAAGACTTTAGCAAGGATCATAGGAATGTGTGTCGGGCCCTTTAGCGCTTACAAGTTATGTACTCAGAGTTCATCAAAATCAATATGGAAATCAAAGAAGACAGTTAGGGCTGGGCCCGGTGGCTCACACCTGTAATCCCAGCACTTTGGGATGGGCAGATCACCTGAGATCAGGAGTTTGAGACCAGCCTGGCCAACATGGTGAAACCCTGTCTCTACTAAAACTACAAAAATTAGCCGGGCGTGGTGGTGCTTGCCTGTAATCCCAGTTACTCAGGAGACTGAGGCAGGAGAGTCACTTGAACCCAGAAGGTGGAGATTGCAGTGAGCCAAGATCGTGCCACTGCACTCCAGCCTGGGGGACAAGACTGAAACTCCGTCTAAAGAAAAAAAATGCCAGTTAGCCCTCGCCAAATACTTTTTCAATATCAAATCATTTTATCATTATTTATGCATCTGTCTTTTGCTGAAAATTTGGAGACTGCTAAGGCAAAAATGGTATACCAGACACTTCATGGTGAGGAGAGATATGTAAATATCAGACACATGGATGGATTAGTGAGTCAGTACCTCCATCAAAGTCAGATGTAAGAAGGCAGTAAGTAAAATTCATCCATTCGTGCTACAGCTGTTTTGTGTACAAACATGTGAAACCATTTGTGTTTGTGGCAGTTTTCTCAGAACAATGGTAATGTTTTAAATGTTGCCATAAAGGTAAGTCTATCACCCATGGTGGTGCCAGCCTTGCCCATCACTGGCTCCTCGGCAGAAGGAGGGGAGGTCTTCTATTTTTGTGCAGTGAAAGTAGATAAAATTATTCAAAACATTCCTGGCAGCACACTCTAGCTAGCCCCACGCCCTGAGGAAATCTGCTTTTGAAACGACTGACTTTATGGTGGCCGTCGGGAGCTGCTTACGCACAAACGCTTGCAAGACAGTTGCCCAGACCCTTGGGTAGAAAGCGGCCTCTGCAGACCGCGCTGCTCACGGACCCCGCTGCTCCTGGAACCCGGGCAGGTGCGCGGCACGAGCCGCTCCTACCTTCTCGTCGGTCACACCGTCATTGTCATCGTCGTCGTCACAGGCATCGCCAATCCCGTCCTTGTCGAAGTCTTCTTGCCCAGAATTAGGCAGATGGGGGCAGTTATCCTGCAATTGGGGAAGGAAGAATGCTTGGAAAAATCTTTTGGAAAGCGTCTCTTTCAGGAACGCAGGTGACATGAGGTAAGCACGGCGCTGAGGAGGAAGCATGCCCCGTCTGCCCCGGGTCGGATTGCACGCTCCCGGGAGAGCAAGGAGGAGGCCAGGAGGCCAGAGGCGAGGCATTTCTTCTCAACTCCTGCCCTGGAAATTATGTCACCACCACTCGTGAGGGAGACAGAAGCAACTTGTGTTCGGAGCCCAGAATCCCAGTGAGGTTTTGCCAGATAGCTGCAGACACAAGAGTATGACAAGGTTTTGCTCCGAGAGAACGTGGGAGAGAAAAGAGGCTTTGGTGATCCTTTCCTTCCCACAGACTTCCACTCATAAATCAAAAGCCAAAGCTTATAAACGTCTCACCCTCGACCCCTACAACATCTCCGAGAAAAGAGTCTTTTGAAAGTGTATGTGGTACGTTCAGAAACCAGGGCTGAGGCCTTGAAATTCTCTGCTAACTTAGGCCTTCACAGTGAGTTTGTAATGCGTAACTGGGAAAAAAAACTCATTTCGTTTCAGTCCAGTTACACCACAATTTAAAGCTGAGCTGTGCGGACGAAACAGCTGGAGGGAACTGAAGATCCAGGGAAAGGGAGAGCGTCCGTTTCAGCTTCATGAACACGCGTACAAGAGCTGCAAGGGGCGTCTCCTCCCCGTGGCTCAAAGCGCATCACTCGTTCAGTCAGAAGGCAGCTCCTGGGGTCCCATCCTGGAGGCCAGGGGCCTTTTGTCATGTCTCACTTTTAAAACCTTTTGTTCTCATAAATTATATATTTACATATGTAACTTTGTAAATTATGTACCATTTTTGAAGTCATTAAATTTTCATCTAAAATTCCACCATAATGAAAAGAATAATCAGGATGTCTCTAGCAGCATGGAGTCAGCTGCAGGTGACCTTCTGAAGTGAGGAGCTGTGGGAAGGGTAGGCTGGGTGGCCACGGGGTGTAACACAGGTGGGGGTCAGTGCCCCATTGATTTTAAAGCGTATTCATATTTTGTTTCAGTCAGTATTTGCCATCTTTAATCAAGAGGGACTGAAAGAAAAATTAACACAAAATTCACGAGAATCACTAAATATTAAATACAGGAATCTCTTTACACTTTCAAATGACATTTTGTGTCGGTTTGTGGCATTTACATGTCTGACTTTCTTCAGGCATAAAACTACACGGAAACATCTTGGAACACCCTGTGCAGTGGACTGAGTGGCAGTCCCCACAGGGGATGTCCACGGCCTGCTGTCTGGAGCCCAGGAATGTCACCTGATAAGGCCGAAGTGAATTTCATCTATATGGTAACAAGTGCAATCAGGTCAAGGACCTTGAAAGGAGCCTCATCCTGGATTATCTGGGTGGGGCCTAAACACAACCACAGATGTTCTTATCAAAGACAGGCAGGAGAAGTTTCCAGACAGAAAGGCA
This sequence comes from Cebus imitator, assembly GCF_001604975.1. NCBI lineage: Eukaryota > Metazoa > Chordata > Mammalia > Primates > Cebidae > Cebus > Cebus imitator. Next base: position 597,464 of record NW_016107695.1, on the reverse strand, counting down.
CTGGAGAAAGCGGGATGAATGCGGAGCAGCGGTCCAGGTGACGCAGCCACCAGCCCCAGAAGCCCAGCGACTGCCACTCTGGGGAACGCCCCGATAGCACCTGGCCATTGTGTTTCTGGCCTCCAGAGCTGGGAAATAACACATTCCTCTTGTTCTAAGCCTCCTGGCCATGGTACTCATGAAAGCCATCCAGCCTGTGATGGGCTGTGACAGAGCTCTTCCTTCCCACCAGCTGAGCTGCTCCTTTACTGCAGCATGCTTGGCTTTGGGGAGAAAACCATGTCCTAAGTCTTTCCAAGCCAGTCCCCACCTGCCTGAGACACCACGGCCTCTGCACAGCCTGGAGCTGAGCGTGGAGCTGGCTGCCTCTCCCGCTGCTCACGGCGTCAGGTGTTGTGACACACGCAGTTGTGAATACGGGCCGAGATGCCTGCCATTCCCAGGCATCCAGCATTGGGCAGCACCAAGATGTGGCTGCATCCAGTAAGGACCCCCAGAAAGGGGACCAACAGGGATGCCTTCAACCTGGTGGTCGTGACCTTTAGACAGGAGGCCTGAGAAATGCTCCCTTCAAATTCACCATGCTTCCGAATTCGCTGTGCTCCCCCCCGGACGCAGCATCCCTGGCACCTGGAGGAGGACTGACCCCTTGGCCCCGGGTGCCTGCGACCCTGTGCCCTCACCTTGATGCAGTGGTAAGTGGCATTGGTGGCGCAGACCAGGTTGAGGTTGGGCCAGCCGTCAAGGTCCGAGTCCTCCCCACAGATGAGCCCATCGCCCGCGTAGCCCGTCCGGCACTCGCACTTGTACATGGGGTCGCTGAAGTGGCCCAGGTAGATGCACTCTGCATGCTTGTGGCAGTTGTGTGTCTTGTCCTTGCACGGGTTTTCGGGCTCACACACCTGCGGGAGAAGGGCTGTGTGGTTAGCAACAGGCAGGACGGTGGCTCCGGAGGCGTCAGGGGGGCGTCGGGCACGAGGGCCCCAGGAGGCCCCATCCCAAGCAGATGAGAGTCCTGAACCGGGAGGGGCTTTCTGGACGTGCACTTGAGGTGCCGGTCGTTCCCAAGGCTCTGAGAGCAACTCGGCCATCGTCTCTGAGCCTCCACTGCGGCTCACCAAGGATGCCGCTGACAGCTGAGAGGCGGTGGGCTGACACTCACAGGCGCCTGGGTGAGCGCTCAGCCCTGCAACCTTGCGAGAGAAGCCGCTGAGCCTGCAGGTGCTCTGCTTCCCGGCCAGCCCCTCCCACATGCCTCCCGGCCACGTCACCCCTTCCTCTTCTTTCTCCTGCTTCTTTTCTGGACTCATCTGGTTTTTCCAAAGACTTTCACAACACAAAAGGAAGGCGGGCTTTGCGTACTTGCTTTTCCGTCTTGGCAGCCTCCAGGCCGACCCCAGTGGGCTGGGTCCCTCTGTAGCGGGGCGGACATGGCAGGCAGTGGAAGCCGGGCTGAGTGTTGACACAGCGGGGCACCTTACTGGTGGAGAAGCAGACGTCGGGCACCAGGGCACACTGTGGGACAAGCGGATGTGAGAGGCCACTCCCAACCTCCATGGCACCCACAGCCCGGGGCGGGGTCACCCACCTCATCCAGGTCCTCACAGTGGGTGCCATTGCCCAAGAAGCCCATGGGGCAGGAGCCGCAGGACCAGGACCCATCCGGGAAGCTGCTGCACTGGGCTCCCGGGAAGCAGGGGTTGGATAAACACCCATCTGGGTGGAAGAAGGCGAAGCAGAGTTAACCACACAGCCTGCTCAGCACAAAAGGAAGCCAGCCCTGTGTGCCACCAAACACTCTGGGATGTCCTTGTCATAAAACTGTGTAGTCAGGAGTGCTCCGGTGTGATACTGCACCATCATCAAGAGGCGTCATCTCCAAGAATACATTGCTCAGGAGGACGAAGTGCAAAGAGTGACAGGAGCACATGTACATTATGACTACACATCACGTGCCACACAACAAAACTACACCTTCCACAACACACAACTCCACACCACATGCCACACTGCACAACTACCTTCCACAACACACACCTACATACCACGTGCCACGCCGCACAAACTACCACCTTCCACAACATACAACTCCATGCCACGTGCCACACTGCATGACTACCACCTTCCACAACACATAACTCCACACCACGTGCCACACTGCACGACTATCACCTTCCACAACTCCACGCCACGTGCCACACTGCACAACTACCACCTTCCACAACACACAACTCCAGGCCACGTGCCACACCGCATGACTACCACTTTCCACAACTCCACACCACATGCCACACTGCACAACTACCACCTTCCACAACACACAACTACATGCCACGTGCCACACTGCACAGCTACCACCTTCCACAACACACAACTACATGCCACGTGCCACGCTGCACAACTACCACCTTTCACGACACACACCTACACGCCACGTGCCACACCACACAACTACCACCTTCCACAACACAAATACACGCCACGTGCCATGCTGCACAACTATCACCTTCCACACACAACTTCATGCCACATGCCACACCTTACAGCATGTGCCACATTCCAGACCACACAGCTACACACATGCCACACCACACAACTACCACCTTCCACAACACACAACTCCACGCCACATGCCATGCCGCACAACTACCACCTTCCACAACACAAAACTCCACGCCGTGTGCCATGCCACACAATGACCTTCCACAACACACACCTACACACCATGTGCCACACTGCACAACTACCACCTTCCACAACACACAACTACATGCCACGTGCCACACTGCACAACTACTGCCTTCTAAAACACACAACTACATGCCGTGTGCAACACCGCACAACTACCTACACAACTACCTACACGCCACATGCCACACCACACAACTACAACCTTCCAGAACACAGAACTACACGCCACGTGCCACACTACACAACTACCTATGTGTTATGTTCCAGACCACAAAACTATCCATGCACCACCTTCCACAACACACAACTACACCTTCCACTCTGCACAACTACCTACATGCCACATTGCACAACTACCTACGCACCACAATCCAGACTATACAACTACTCACTCCCACCTCCCACAACAGACAACTACACACCAGGTGCCACAGCACACAACTACCTATGTGCCATGTTCCAGATAACACAACTACTCACATGCCACCTTCCACACCACACATCTACCTATGTGCCATGTTCCAGATCATGTAATTACCTACACACCACCTTCTACAATACACAACTGCCTATGTACCATGTTCCACAACACACAATTACACCCCAGGTTCCACACCACACTACCTATGCATCACATTCCAGCCCACACAACTACCCATACACCACCTTCCACAAAACACAACTACACGCCAGGTGCCACACTGTGCAACTACCTACTTGCCATGTTCCAGACCACACAACTACCTGTGTTCCACCTTCCACAACACAAAACTAGCATGTGTCCCCTTGCAGACCACACAACTGCCCACACACCATGTTCAAGACCAAAACACATAACTACACTCCAGCTGACACACCGCACAACTACCTATGCACCACATTCCAGACCACACAACATGTGCCACATTCCAGACCTCACAGCTGCCCATGCATCATATTCCACACCACACAATTGCCCACCTGCCACCTTCCACACCACACAACTACCTACACACCATGTTTCACAACACACTACCCACATGCCAGGTTTCACAGTACACATACCCACATGCCATGTTCCCACCACACCATGTTCCAGACCACATATCTGCCCACGTGCCATGTTTCACACTGCACAGCTTCCCACATGCCATGCTCCAGTCCTCACAACTATTTACATGCCGTTGACACCACACAACTACCCACGTGCCACTTTCCACACTAAAAACCACTTATGTGCCACGCCAGACCATACAACTACCCATGTGCCACATTTCAGATTGCACAGATAACCACATGCCACATTCCACACCACACAACTACCCACACACCACATTCCACACCACACAACTTCCCACACTCCACATTCCACAGCACACAACTAGCCACATTCCACAGGCCACACCACAAGGCATCTTTTTTGTTTTTACATGAGAAATACAGCAGGACTGAAACAGATGCGAAAAGCAGTTATCTTTGCATGTGAAACTAAAATGGATTTTTCTTGTCTGTGTTTTTCATGTGGTTTCCCAGCACCTGTGCACTTTTCATGAGAATGAAGCCCGAGGTTCAGCACATGCTGCGCCCCTCACTCACCCACGGGGCAGCTCCTCTTGTTGCACATCTGGCGTTCCTGCACATCCCCCACGCAGGCCTTCCCTCCGTGCTGAGGCTCCGGGCTATTGCAGACCCGCGTGCGCTCCCGGATCCCTCCAGCACAGGTGACGGTGCAGGCTGACCACGGGGACCAGGGGCTCCAGCGGCCGTCGACTGTGGGGAGAGCCAAGCAGGGGTAGCTCAGAGCAAGGCCTGGGGCAGAGAACGCCAGCTGGCTGAGCGAAGGAAGAGCAGGTGGGGCCTGGTGTTCCCTGCGCAGCCCCACAGACTGGTTTCTCCCCAGGATGGCTGACTAAGGTTCAGAGAGTCATCGCACCACTAAGCCTGTTACAGTTTTGGTGGATTTGGGGACTGCTGCAGATGACAGCACTTCCAGCAGCTTTGCTGTGATCTCTTGGTCTCTAGAAGAAAAATCATAAAACATCTTCTTTTTAATAAAACAATTTTTTTAATACAAAGGTCTCACTATGTTGTCCAGGCTGGTCTCAAACTCCTGGCCTCAATCAATCTTCCTGCCTCAGCCTCCCACAGCCTTGGGATCACAGGCACGGTGAGGCACTATGCCCAGCCCCCATCACCTTTTATCCTGAGAAGCTCAGAACTCCTCACCAAGGTGTCCCTCAGTCATGGAGGGTGGCCTCCACTCAGAAGCCTGCTGTGACACCGAACGTCACCACAAGCAGTTTCCAAGAGGCGTGGGCAGAGCTCAAAGCAACCGCTGCACACGCTCTTCCTCCTGGCACGTTCATGCATGTCCTGAGCCAGGTCTCCCTGGGGAAGCCCTGACGCCTTGGGCCAAGTGCTCTGTAACTCCGACCCTGGGGTGCCCAGACTCAGGGAAAGGTCACTCCAGGGACACGGTTCTGTGCATCCGCGGTGTCCCCTGTCCACAGTCACTCCCCGTCCCCACTCACTCGCGTCCACTCACCCCATCCACACTCACTCCCCAACCACACACACTCACACCCACACTCACGCTCACACTCACTCCCCATCCACTCACCCCACCCACACTCATCCCATCCAAACTCCTTCCTACCCACACTCACTCCCACCCACAATCCCTCCCACCCACAAACACTCACACCCACACTCACCCCATCCACACTCACTCCTACCCACAATCACTCACACCCACACTCACTCCCATCCACACTCACTCACTGACACCCACTCACTCTCACTCACATTCACTCCTATCCACACTCCGACCCACACTCATTCCCACCCACAATCACTCCCATCCCCACTCACCCCCACCCACACTCCCACCCAGACTTCCACTCACTCCCCATCCAAACTCACTCACACCAACACTTACTCCCATCCAGACTCACTCCTATCCACATTCACTTGCACCCACTCACTCCCACTCCAACTCACTCCCACTCCTATTTACTCCCACACCCACTCACTCCCGTCCACACTCACTCCCACCCACTTCCGTACACACTCCCACCCACACTCCCATCCAGACTCACTACCGTCCACACACTTGCACCCACTCACTCCCATTCACACTCCCTCCCACCCACACTCACTCCCACTCCCACTCACTCCCACTCACCCTCGCACCCATACTCCCATCCACACTCACTCCTGCACTCACTCCAGTACACACTCCCATTCACACACACCCCCTCTCACTCCCATCCACACTCATTCCCACCCACACTCACTCCCATCCACTCACTCCCAACCACACTCGCTCCCACCTACACTCACTCTCACCCAAACTCACTCCCACATACACTCACTCTCACCCACACTCACTCCCATCCACACTCACTCCCACTCACACTCAGTCCTGTCCACACACACACTCCAACTCACACTCCCATCCACACTCACTCCAACCCACACTCACTCCCATCCACTCACTCCCAACCACACTCGCTCCCACCCACACTCACTCCCATCCACACTCACTCTCACCCACACTCAGTCCTGTCCACACACACACTCCAACTCACACTCCCATCCACACTCACTCCAACCCACACTCACTCCCATCCACACTCACTCCAGCCCAACTCACTCCCATCCACACTCACTCCCACCCACACTCTCATCCACACTCCCACCCACTCACTCCTTTCCACACTCACTCCCATTCATACATTCACACTCATAGTCCCATCCACACTCACTCCCATCCACACTGACTCCCATCCACACTCCCACCCACACTCAGTCCCACCCAAACTCCCATCCACACTCACTCACATCCACACACACCCCACACACACACACTCCCACCCAAACTCACCACACCCACACTCACTCCCACCCACACTCACTTCCCCCACACTCATTCCACCCACACTCACTCCCATCCACACTCACTCCCACCCATTCATTCCACCCACACTCACCCCACTCACACCCCATCCACACTCCACCCACACTCACCCCACCCACACTCACCCCACCCACACTCACTCCCCCCACACTCACTCCCAACCACACTCACTACCCCCCACACTCCCCCCACATTCATTCCACCCACACTCACTCCACCCACACTCACTCCCATCCACACTCACTCCCCCCACACTCACCCTAGTCTACTCACACTCCCACCCACACTCACCCCA
>NW_016107695.1:583636-589652 GCF_001604975.1 Cebus imitator | reverse complement strand
CCCACTCACACTCACCCCACCCACACTCACTCCCACCCACACTCACCCCACCCACACTCACTCCACCCACACTCACTCCTATGACAGAGCAGCAGTGCTGCCTCACTCATCTTTTAGTCTGTCCTGAGCAGGGATGAAATGGGGTATCTCAGAGGAGGTTGGTGCTCAGCACAGGTGAGCAGTCAGTCACAAAGGATGGATCCAATACGGAGCCAGGCCCTGGGTGCAGCCTCCTGTGCTGCTTGGCTGGGCTGGGCTGGAACAGGCTGTGGCACCTGGATCCCGGCTCCAGCTGAGGCTGCTCACTCTGAGCCACCTGCAAACCCGCCCACCCAGGGGCCCGCCTTCCCCACACTTACTTGGGCATGGGGCACCCTCGCAGGCTTTGGTCTCCCGGCCACTCCCTTTGCAGTTCCTGCCCCCCATCTGGGGCACTGGGGAGTTGCACAGACGGATGCGTGTGATGTTGCCGACTCCACAGGTCACAGAGCATGAAGACCAAGGTGACCAGTGGCTCCAGCCGCCATCCTGCCGGACTAACACAAGAAGCACAGAGGATCAGGCTGTGCCAGCCACAGGGGTGTGTGCCTATCAGCCTGTGCCTTACCAGCTCAGGAGCACCTCACAGCTGCAGAGGAGAGGGAAGGAGCACCCCCACCAACAGCCAGGAGAAAGAGCCTCGCCTGGCCAGACTCCTCGCAAAGGCTGAGCACCTCCAGAGGCAGCTCTGTCCTATGCAAAGGTCTCAGGTGACTGAGAGAAGCCCGGCTCCTCCCCACAGCCACCGGGCATCACCTGCCCGATACTCACTGCGGGTGTCGCACTTGCTCAGGCTGCAAGCCCGCGTCTGGATGGAGGGCCCCAAGCAGGTGTTGCTGGTGACGTCACAGGACCGTCCTCTCTGCTGGGTCCCAGAGCCACAGGTCACGGAGCACTCGGTCCACTCTGCCCATGGAGACCAGCCCTCCTCACCATCCACTGCTGCTGGAGGAAGCAAACAGTGGCTCAGGCCCCGCCTGGCAGATGTGCCACAGAACAGAGAGGCACAAGGCAGCTGGTGTGGGCCGTGGTTTGTGCATGCAAGAGTCTGAGGAGCCAGTGCCTGGCCAGGCAGCTGGACATTTCTGTGGCTGGCCCCTGGCTCCCTGTGACCTAAGTTCATGACCCGCACAGGAGCTCAGGGGCTGCCGTTCCAGTGAAGAGCAAATACACATTTCTGGGTCTACTGGTGGGTGCTGAGGGGAGTTAAATCCGTGTGTCCAGGAAACTCTTTCAATTGATCTTATAAACTAGCTTGCCAAAGACAAGTGCTTGATCTTGTCTACATGAAGTTTCATTAAAGTTATAAAGATTTAATGTATTACCATTTAACCTCTGTCCGCTGATTTACATAATGTAGTGAAACATTCAATTATTGGTGAAAGTTACAGCTCACTTATTTCCAAATAAACTGAAACAAGCAAATAAAAAGGCAATTCCCTTTTTATAAAGAAATTCTTTATCGGTAATCACAGCCCCTAAATAGGGGGAAAGACAGCAACTTAATGCCAGAAATAATTCCTGTAAGGAGATAAACCCAATGAATGTGCTATGACTAAATGTTCTAGAGAGCAGGGAAAAAAGAAAAGAAAAGGTAAATGGTCAAGAAGGCCTTTTTCTTGTTATGATGCTCTTGATAACATAAATTTTTGCAATTTACCCATCTGACAAAGGGCTAATATCCAGAATCTACAGACAATTTAAACAAATTTACAAGAAAAAAACAAACGACCCCATCAAAAAGTGAGCAAAGGATATGAACAGACAGTTTTCAAAAGAAGACATTTATGCAGCCAACAAACATTAAAAAAGCTCCTCATCACTTGTCGTTAGAGAAATGCAAATCAAAACCACGTTGAGATACCACCTCACGCCAGTTAGAATGGTGGTCATTAAAAAATGAGAAGACAACAGATGCTGGAGAGGATGTGGAGAAAAAGAAACACTTTCACACTGTTGGTGGGAGTGTAAATTAATTCAACCTTTGTGGAAGACAGTGTGGCGAGTCCTCAAGGATCTAGAAATAGAAATTGACCTATTTAACCCAGCAATCCCATTACTGGGTATATACCCAACGGCTTATAAATCATTCCATTATAAAGACATATGCACACGTATGTTTACTGTGGCACCATTCACATTAGCAAAGACTTGGAACCAACCCAAATGTCCATCGATGATAGACTAGATAAAGAAATGTGGCACATAAACACCATGGAATACTATGGAGCCATAAGAAAGGATGAGTTCATGTCCTTTTCAGGGACATGGATGAAGCTGGAAACCATCATTCTCAGCAAACTGACACAAACTTCATGTCCTCTGGGTAGGAGGTACAGTCAGCATTCCTGCACCTTGTTTAGCCATGGGGATATCTCAGGCCACCGTGGCCCAGAGCACCTCGTCACATTCAGTCCCTTTCTCTAAACTGCAAGCTGCCCATCCTGAACCCCCGCAGGTTTCCCTCTTTCTTCTCCGACACGCTGGGCTGCTCAGACCCACTTCACGCATGTCAGCCTGAACAGAACTGGTTTTCTGAGAACAAAAGAACAGAAAACCAAACACCACATGTTCTCACTCATAAGTGGGTGTTGAACAATGAGAACACACGGACCCAGGGAGGGGAACATCACACACTGGGGCCTGATGGTTGGGGGCTGGGGGAGGAATAGCAAGGGATGGGTGTATTGGAGAGGGGTAGCATTAGGAGAAATTCCTAATGTAGACGACGGGGCGATGGATACAGCAAACCACTACCATGGCACGTGTGTACCTATGTAACAAATCTGCACGATCTGCACATGTACCCCAGAACTTAAAGTACAATAAATAAATAATAAAAAAAAACATAAACTGTCTCCTTTGAGTCTAATGTGGGCCCTTTGATGATCAATTATATTTTTATGCTTTGCCGGGAGCGATCTGACTTTGTGAATATCTAACAAACAGGTGTTTTCACAAATATCGAATTGCTGATTTTAATTGTAAGACTAACTGTATAGGGGATGAAATTTCTGCATTTTACAGGTAATAAATCTGAAGCTCAGAAAAAATCCCATCTTATTCAAAATCACAGAGTGGTGGAGCATGACCTCGGAGCCCCTGCTTTCTCTAGAGGTCAGGTACCCCAAGGAGGACACAGCTCTGGGGTCAGAGGGAAATTCTGGGAATGTTTGGGGGATGGTGACTACTTTCATTCGGGATAAGTGCTGCCTGGTCTTAGTGCAGCATCGACTCGGGGTGTGGACCTGAAGCACCTTCCCAATGGCATGGCACTGGGGAGCCACTGATGGTTCAGGAGCTCTGGGTGCGGTTGGCAGACCCAACCTGGAAAGGGAACTCAGCGCAGAGGTGGGAGGCAGCACTGACCTGAGGGCTGCACTGGGGCCACCCCAGTCTCTGAAAATGCACTGAGCTTTCAGGGTGGCTGGGGGCCCCCAGGGTGTCCATGCGTGGTTCCCCTCCATCTCTGTTTCTGTTCCTTGGAACGTATTTCTATCACTTAGTGCATAGTCCTTGGGTACGAGTCTTCGGTTTTTGTTTGTCTGATTTTGTATTGTTCTTTTCCACAAGTGTGTGTGCAGGGATCACTCACGGTGGCAACACGGTCACCGATCTGGGTGTGTTCTCTGACTCCCAGCTGGGGCTCCTTCGGGGCCTGCTCTGGGCTCGCCTGTGTGACATCTGAGCTCAGCTTCTCATCTGAGAAGCAGCAGGACAGGCCTTCCCTCCCCTGCATTCCCAGAGCTTCCACATTCATTTCTGGCCACGAGTCAGTCCACAGTGGATCACCAGTGGCTGGGGTGGCCCTATGATTCCCTCACCTGTACTCACGGGGCTAATCCTCATTCTTGTCCTCCAAAACTAACCAATTAATAATTAAACACACAAGCATGGAACTCCCAAAAATGCAGGACTCACTTGCGGGCTGGCGATACTCACCGTGCAGGCAGGAAGGGCAGCATTCGCCTTCAATGAATGACGGGCTGGCACAGGTCGCGGGTGGGCAGGTGATTTGGTGGCAGATGGTTTTAAATTTCTACAAGTAAAGAAAGGCATGCCTGGAACTCTCATTTGAGAGCAGGGGACACTGGCACAGGGCGGAGACTGGAAGGGTGGACAGGACAGCTGAATGTCTTCCATCCCACGGACCATGCATTACAAACAGAGGTGTGGACATAGGGGCGTCTGGTTCTCCCATGAGTGCTCAGAGCCTAATAAGAGCCGGGCCCCCAGATGGCTCCTTGCATCCCTTCTGTTCCTTTCTCCTTTCACTGAGCAGCAAGGGGGCAACAGAGAGTGCCACGTTTCCTGGAGGAGGGAAGAAGGGATGGGCAGCGGGAGCTTCTGTGAGCTGAGGCTGAGGCCACTGTCAGCAGAAACAGAGTAACATTAACTACGGAGAGAGGCTGAATTGTCTGTCTGTTAGACTTCGGGCAGTGACTTCTATTTCCCCAAACGTTTCTGCCGAGCCTCAGGGCTCCACCAGAGCCACAACTGGCTTCCCGTTCTTCCTGTTTCTGACTGGTGACGCTGGCCGGGTCACTCCCTCACCCTGGGAGCTGGTTCTTTGTGTGCAAACGAAGAGGTTGATTCAAGTCATAGTTACGCTTCCTGGCCCTTCCAGGGCTCTTGCCCTCGGATCTCCTCACATAGCGTAATAGGTTTTACACTCGGCATTGAACTCTGGCATTTCCCGGCAGGCCAGCTGTGCCGAGTGTCTAGCAGTGCCTCTTCCCCCACGAGCTGTGCTCTGGGGCCTCACCTTGCAGGTACACGAGGTGCAGCTGTCCACCACCCATGTCTCATTTTCCGCAAAGAACCGGCCATCCTGCCAGCAAGCTGACATGTTCCTCGTCTTAGGAGGGCCACCAATGAGCTCCCAGAGAAACTGGTTATCATTTGACTGGAACATAAAGTGAAACATTTAAGCACAGACGGTCATACAACACATTTAGTCATCACGCTTGAGGATGAAAATAAATTTCCTTCTTCATTAAGATCCTCTGAAGTCAAGCAGAACTTGACCTGATGCATCCCTGGGAGGACGACCCAGAAGCTGCCCACCTTCCTTATGCAGCGTTCTCAGCCCCTGCCACGGCTCAGCACTTCGTGGGCTTCTGGGGCACCCCATCCTCCTGCCTTCCAGGGGAGAGGAACTTGCGTGGCTCACAGCACGCCTGGGCCAGTGGGAGCGACGCTGGGGCTCCTTTAACTGGGGACACAAGGTGGGACAGGTGGAGGGGGAACGAGGTCCCCAGGCAGCAGCCACAGGACTGGCAGGGACACAGCCAGGCTCCTGGCTTTGCCGCCCTCCCTGCCCCCGGCTCCAGCTCCTGGCGTCATTTACTTCATGTCCTCTGGGTAGGAGGTACAGTCAGCATTCCTGCACCTTGTTTAGCCATGGGGATATCTCAGGCCACCGTGGCCCAGAGCACCTCGTCACATTCAGTCCCTTTCTCTAAACTGCAAGCTGCCCATCCTGAACCCCCGCAGGTTTCCCTCTTTCTTCTCCGACACGCTGGGCTGCTCAGACCCACTTCACCCATGTCAGCCTCACAGAAACTGCGCATCCCACCTTAAACAAAAGACGTTTTCTCTGCAGGGGTGTGTGTGTGTGTGTGTGTGTGTCTGTGTGTGTGTGTGTACACTCATATGTGTATGTTTACTGAAGAGCTGAATTTCGGCTCATGCCTATAATCCCAGCACTTTTGGAGGCCAAGGCAGGCAGATCACGAGGTCAGGAGATCAAGACCATCCTGGCCAACATGGTGAAATCCCATCTCTACTAAAAATACAAAAATTAGCTGGGCGTGCTGGCAGGCACCTGTAATCCCAGCTACTTGAGAGGCTGAGGCAGGAGAATCACTTGAACCAGGGAGTTGGAGGTTGTCCTGAGCTGAGATCGCATCACTGCACTCAAGCCTGGTGACAGAGACTCCATCTCAAAAAAAAAAAAAAAATCTCCTATATGCAT
>NW_016107695.1:572670-582392 GCF_001604975.1 Cebus imitator | reverse complement strand
CACAGGGGGGACCACAGGGAGGATCACAGGGGGGACCACAGGGAGGACCACAGGGAGGATCACAGGGGGGACCACAGGGAGGATCACAGGGGGGACCACCAGGGGGAACACAGGGAGGATCACAGGGGGGACCACAGGGAGGATCACAGGGGGGACCACAGGGAGGATCACAGGGAGAATCACCTGCCCTGGTTCCCAGAGAGGCCTCGTGCTGGGTGACACCAGGAAGAAAAAGGACAGGAGACAGCAGTGTATGCTGATAACACACACACACACACACACACACACACACACACACACAGTGTTTGCTTACATAGAGTTGTAAGTCGTGTTTGTCATAGTGGGTTCGTTTTACTCACTAGCCATTATGACGACTGACTTAACATGCCATTGACGACTTCAGCTCTAGTTTAGCTGAACCCGTGTCAAATTATGGTACTTTAAAAGTGTGACTAGGAACACTGCTAAGGGTGTATTTTCTTTTATACAAACAATATTTACATATACAATTTGCTTATAAAAACAAGAGTTGCCTATATTAGTGAAAATACACACACACACATATACATAATGTATCAGATTGAGAAAACATTATTGCAAAATAAAAGTACCCAGAAGCCTCACAGCCACCTATACCCCAGGAGCCCCGGGAGGAGTTCGGCCTCATGAAGCTGAGGCCCTGGCACTCGGGGTGCTGCAGCCAAGATCACTCCGCCTGTGCCGCAAATTACCCCTCAGACAACAGGCACACCCAGAGTCATGGTGGGGTGAAAGTCAGGGCTGGGATGAGAACTAGACTTACAGTGCCTTTCTCCCTGCGCTGATGATCAAATGTCTCCTTGTTCTCTTTCCTCACAGGACGGGCACAATGATAAGGACAGGCAAAATATACCTGGAGAGTGGGCTACGCACCCCAGACCTGAGGTAGGCGGTGGGGTCACAGAGACATTGTGCATCAAAGATACCAAATTCCACGTATTCCTGATGTGCAGATCCATACAATGACAATTAACACTTGTCATAATCTGGAACTGAGATAGCATGGCCTTCGTGTGCACACAGCCACCATGTAGCAGACGCCAGCCCTGCTGTGAGGCTGTCAGACCCGGGGCAGCCCTACTGCCCGCTCACCAGGAGCTGAACGCAGCAGCCACACAGAGCCTCCTTGGGGACCAGGCTTCGTTTTTGTAAAACGAGGAAAGTGAAAGTGCCCATCTCACAGTCACCCTGAAGATTAAATGATGTACGGCATTCAATGAACCTGTCATAGTGATCTTCATAATTAAATGCTCAATACTGGAAAGTATGCTTGGAAATATAATTCACAATTGTAACTAACTTTTAGAAAAGGTGACATCATCTGTCAATGATTTATGAAGCACTGATTCCCGTAATATGATGGAGTCCACAACTATGAACGTGTAAGAAAGTCCCGTAAGTCAAGTTCAACAAATATCTGTGATGTTTCCTTGGGCAGGTGATCGTCACACGTTAATACACTGGAGCAGTTGCCTGTGTTTAAAGTCATGTTAAAGTGCCAGCTATTTATTTTTAGTCTTGTATAACAAATTTTTTTTGGATTATTAAAATCTACTCAAAATTAATTGCTTAATCAATTTATTTTTTCAAATATCAACATGTCTCAGTTGACCAGCTAACTCACTCAAAGACAATAATGATAGTTATCCAAATATTTTTACTTAAATTTTTACAAGCACATATGCACGTGTGCACGCGTACACGCGCGCGCGCACACACACACACACACACCATGTCACAATAGAAACCCATCCAAGACAGTAAATAATGAACTCAATTTTTAAAAACACACCTACCTCCCTGGCCTTGCTGACAACCCTTCTTGCTTAGAATATCTTCCACAGAGTTTTCAAAAACTAGGTGAACATTCTGAAGCAAACCCTGTAAATACATACAAGGAGAAAAATAGAGCAACAGATAAACATCCAATGTCTGATGCCAAGCTAACTGACATTCTAAAGATACAAGTTGGAATCTTCAAGTAGTGAGACTGTGTCCTTCTATGTAGCAGGTTTGTAATGTCTTTATAATCAGTTTTTCTACATATACTACTTTTGAAATTTTGTTTTTAAGCATGACACAAGAAATGGAAGTGGAATGCAAGAAATCTACAAACTACAAGAAGGAAATGTTGCGTCACTAAGAGTGAGGATGGTCCTCGGAGGAGCATGGCCTGCTGCGTCTCTGGGCACTTCCCAGGGACAGTGAAGGCCATTCTTCCCTTGCAAGTCACTCATGATCAGTGAGTTCCTACGTTTGGCCAAGGGGCTCACGGAGGCCCACTGGTCCACTCAGAGACACAGATCGTGGCCTATAGAAGCGCCTTCCACAGCTGAGTTACAGTGGGGCTGGGCCAATCCTATATGGTGTGGAACTCCCTGACGCCCATGAGAGATTAACTCAACAGCACGCTACACATCTCTAGGCCTTTGTCTCAAATTACTGAGTTTAACCTTGTATTTATTTCTTTCCAAGACCTCCATGTTCAGGAGAAAGCAATGTCCTAACTAACACACCATCATGATTCTAAACGCTCGCAATTTAAGGAAGATTCATTTGCGAACATGTTTTAACTAAAATGGACATGACACTCTTCCGTCGTAAATCAGTCGCCCTGTCCCCTGGAAAAGGACCCTTGCTGCTTTGCTCTCCCATCATTTTGCCACTAAAGCAAACATTTAGAAGTGGTTTCAGTTGTGATCTAGAGTCTGAGGTTGCTAGAAACATTCGAATGGGGCTGATTCCTTGATCATCAAATGGAGCCTCGGTCTCAACTGATGATTATCAGCCCAGTCAGAAAAGCACACCTGGGGCAACTCTCTCTGATTAATCATGGCTTAGAAAGGTGAGCGTTGTTGTGTCTGTGTGTGTGCTGTGCATGTTGTCTGCATGTGGGGGTGAGTGCATGCGTGAAAGTAGGTATGTGCTTTCAATTGCCAGTGGCTCTGCACGCATGGTGTATGCACGGGTGCCTGTGTATGTACACATGCATGCTGGAGCTATGTGTATGCATGCATTCATACATGGTGCTTGTGTATGTGTGTACAGGTGCCTGTGCATATGTATGTGTGCATGCACATGTGTGGTTCTGTGTCTGCATCTATATGATGTTTGTGTGTTTGTATGTGTGTGCGATGTGAGTGAATGCAAGTCTATGTATGGTGTTTATGTGTTCATGTGTGTGACTGTATGGTACTTGTATGCACGTGTGTGTTCACATGTGTGTGGTGTGTGCACACCTGTTTGTGTGTGTGCATATGTATAAGTGCCTATATGTGGTGTTTGTGTGCACATGTGCGTGTGTGTTCACATGTATGTGTGTGGTGTGTGTGTCTGTGGTATGTGCATACATGTGAGTGAATGTGAGTGTATGTATGGTGTTTATGTGTGTGTATGTGTGCCCATGTCAGGTGTTTGTGTGCACATGTGTGTGGCTGTGTGTGGTGTGTATTGTGTACATGTGTGGTATGCACACACGTGTGTGTATGTGAGTGCATGCATGGTGTTTATGTGTAAATATGTGTGCATGTGTTCCCATGTGTGCATGCATGGCTGTGTGTGGCATGCATGTGTGCACATGAGTGTATGCCTGGTGTTTATGCAGGTGTATATGTGTGCCCATGTATGGTGTTTGTGTGCACATCGGCATGCGTATGTGAGGGTGTGCTCACATGTGTGTGGCATGATGTTTGTATGTCTGTGCATGTGTGTGTGGTGTATACACACATGACTGTGAGTGCATATGCAGCGTTTGTGTATATGTCTTTGCATGTGTGTGTCCGTGTGTGTTCACGTGTATGTGGTGTGGTTTGCGTGCATGTGTGCACATGCCCGTGGCTGTGTGTGGTGGGCATGTGTGAATGCGCCATGTGCTTCTCCAAGGCCAGGCTTTGCTGCTTAAGCCCAACATTGCATCACCAGCTGCGCTGACGGGTCAATTCCCAGCAAAGCTCTCTCTTCCCTCCCAGCGGCTGCCTCCTCACAGGGCGTACCCGGAAGTGACTATCTCTGGCAGAGCCTTTGGCCACATACATCCGGCTCTTTTCTGCCTGCAGGTGCTCGTAGAAGGGCTCGTCCAGTGTGAAACTGTCTATGAGGTCGCAGCCCACGTGCAGGCTGTAGGTCTCGCCAGCCACCTGCACGGTGACATTCTTCCACTGGGAGTCAGCCAGGCCCACGTCCTCCAGGGAGACCACGTGCCGGGTGCCATCCACCCAATAGGTGAGGTCTAGCGTGTCCGCAGGGCCGTTGGAGACAATCTCGAACTGCCTCTGGGACAGCCCAGGGCCCTCCAGAGCCAGCAGCGTGCCCCGGGACTTTCCATCCTGCTTCAGCTGCGCCGTGAGGAAGAAGCCTTCCTTCTGCCGCATGATCTTGGTGATCCTGCTGAGGTCCTCAGCGTTCACGGGCGGGATGTAGTCGAAGCGCACGAAGCGGTAGGCTGGCATGCCAGGGTCGGGCCCTCGGAACTGCTTGGCGCCAATGGTCTTGCGGTTGATGTTGCTGACACTGAAAAGGTCGAAGGTCATCTCTTTGTCCTGGTGACCAGCTGCAAAGGAACCGCAGAAGAGAAGGGTGACGTAGGGAAGAGGGCGAGGCTCGCCTCACCCAGGGTGACAAACCAGAGCCTCGTGTGTGAGGAGATGAACAAGGCCGCCCCTATTCCGCAGCATCTCCCCCTCTTTGACAGGAAGGCTAGAGCTATTGCTGATGAAAAGTCACCATCCTCAGTGCCAGTGGCACTACTCGGAGTGCAGTCCCAATGCGGCTGCAGGTCTGTGGGTCAGTTTCTGTCCCTGGCTGGCAAGGAGTGTGTGCCAGGAGGTAAATCGGTGGAGCCAGGCAGTGCCCTGCCTGCCTATTCCACGGGCCCTTTGCATAGCACGACCTTCTTGGCCAGGGAAGCCACGCCTCGACTGACATTCTGGTCCTGACTTTGAGACAGCGCACAGTCTGGCTCTCCCATCTGAGATCGGAGGCTGAAAAGCAGCCTTCCTCTCTACCAGTCAATGGCTCCGGAAAACATTAAATAAATGAATAAACTAGGAAAGGCATGGATCTTCAGCCTTCCTACTGATAGGGTGTCAGAAAGCGACTGAATCGTACGTTGCTTTCTTGAGATCAACCGCCTTAACCCACTTATGTCAGCATCTTGTTATTTCTTATAAACGTATTCTCCAACTCATAATGCACCCTGTGGGCAAGGATCCTAAACTGTGATGCGGCTCAAGTAGATAAACAAATGGTTTTCAGTCACCACCTAAACTGTTGGCGAGAAAAGTGATCAGACCTCACCAAAATCCTAGCAGTTTAAACAATTCAAAGTAATACCCTGAGCGGAAAGTTTAAACAAAGGCTTCCTTTCCATCTAACGTCTGGCAAATTACAACAGTGTAATACACAGTGTTGCTGATAGAAATGGGCATTCTACCACCTTCCATGTAGCTATTTGGCAATAATTTAAAAAAATTAAAAGCTTTGATTCAGCAATTCTAATTTTGCAACCCACCCAAAGGATAAAATCACAAATGCTATTAAGATTTATTCACCACACTTGTTTTGTGTCATCATTTATGCTAATGAAAATAAGCCAATCTAAGTGGAAGTTGGTTGAAAAATCTGAGGCTTTCTCTGAGATGAAATATTATGCCGTCATTAAAAACCATATTGTAGAAAGGTAAACATGGGAAAATATTTAAAGGAGGAAGACAGTGGGATAAAAGAAGTCAGTCAACGCCAAATACTTGCAGTGTTGTGAACATCCTGTACAGAAACGAGGGGAACTGTGCACAGAAAGACACCGCAGTTCTAGGTGGAATGGTATTTTTCTCTAACACCTGAATTTTCCAAAGATAAATTATCTCACATCATATCACCTCAAAAGTAAGTTACTGTGCAGACACTCACCTTGCGTGCTGGGCCACACCCACAAAGCCAGCAGGACCAGCCCCCAGACCATGCTGCCTCCTGCAGTTTTCCTCCTGGGAATACAAGAACCCCTTGTTAGTGATGAGTTCACAGCTGGAATCCTGCCTGTGAGACAGTGGCCCGGTGCCTCACATGACCATTGAAAAACAGTTTGCATGTAAAACTCAGCACCAACTGGATTCACGGGAAGCTAAGAGCTAAGGAGGAGATTTGCTTTCAAGCAGGATTCTTCGAACTGAAACTAAGATTTGTTGGGCTAGCATCTGCTGGCAAGCACCATACTCATCAGGCTCTAAATATTCCTATAGTTTCATCTTCACGATGGCCTGGGAGGCAAGTGGTGCTCTAATTGTCCTCATTTTATAGATGAGCAAGTTCAGCGCTTGCCTGGAGTCATTCTGTTCATAGAATGCGTGGCCAGGACTTAGATCTAGAAAGTTTGAATTTAGAAAAATATCCAGCCTGACAAAAGTAATCTGTGAAAGCATTTTGTGTAAATATCCAGGAAAAAGAAACAGTTATGCATACCTAATTAAATAGAATAAATATTAACTGTATAAAAAGTTAGAAATAAACTTAATTTGGTGAATTACACTTACAAAAACACAGAACACTTGACTAAGCCATCATTTTGACCCTGGCTTTTCCGTTTCCTGCAGGCCTGTTTTTCCATTCTTGGGGATTTTAAGTTGGCACAGCTCAGGGGAGGCTGGACCCGGAGTCAGGAGGCCTGGCCTAAAGCCCAGCTGCAGATTAAACCCGTGGGTCTTAGCTTCTCCTTTCCCGATCGCGCGTGCAGGTCCCACGGCTCCCCAAGCCCCTTCTGGCAACCAGTTACACCCTGCTCTAGGATGGAGCTAAGATGGAGACCCCCATTCTTCCCATATTTAGAATATCAAAGGCAGTTAACTTCTCATTGTTAATCCAAGGACTTTCCAGAAACAGCACTTGGTAACCTGGAAATGCTCAGCTTCCAGGAAAGATGAATGTTCTGCAGAAGGAGAGAAATGCAGGCAGCCCCTCCAGACCCTCCCCCACACATCTGCTCCCCCCAGTGCTGCCCCCGGGGTCCTTAGTGATGGGAGCACCCATCCCGGTTCCAGAAGCACCACCGGCCCAAAGCGGCTGCCAGCACCAGGCCGAGCAATGCTGACACCAGCTGCCCCGCCTAAGGCAGCTGACTTAGCTTCTCGGTCCCCGTTTCCACATCTACAGAATGAAACCAATAGTCATGTAAAACGTCCACCTCATCAGGTGGTTATGAGAGATGAGTTCAGCAAATGAATCTCTGCCGGGGGCTGACTCAGCCCAGCAAGCCACAGGCACAGGTTACCAGAGCAGAATGCGCCTCTGGGTCTGGGACGCTGTCTGCTCTGACTGCCCGAGGCAGCCGCAGTCATAACGGTGGTGCTGATACGGACTCTCTATGGAGCTCTACGAGGGTTTGATGACAGGGAGAACACTTGGCCGTGAACTTGCTGGCAGTGAGTACCACGGACTACAGGGGTTGGAATCAGCAGTGCAGGCAGCGCCTCGGCAGGCTCTTCCCACCTCTCCGGCTCTGGCCAGACTGGCATCGTGCATCCGCCCACCCTGCTGGGCCCATTCCAGGCCGAGGGACACCTGTGTGGGGCTGGCTCTGCGGAGGCCAGCCAAGACCGGTAAATGGGAAAGTTCTGAACTCCCAGCTTCATAAGGACAGGTTAGGAAAAGTAAATCAAACTCCTTGGACAACTGCAGATCCTGCTGCCTCTGCCTTGAGGTGGATTCTTACAACAGCAGGAGCCCTGGCCCCAGGGCTTCTAGCGACACGGGCGGCGTTGGAACCAGGGAGGATCCGCCCGGCGCCCTGCCCGGCCTCAGCAAACCACACACCCACGTTCACGCTCCTGATTTTCCAAAAGAAAGATTTCAGTGCCTCAAAGCAGCAGAATGTAGCTTGAATTTGCAGAGGTCTCTTCACGTGAACAATGGAAGTAAAAGATAACTTTGCAGAGAGCTAGTTGTTTCTGAGCTGCCCCCCACCAAGAGCAGGCTGATGAAACAGCAGGCTCCGAGGGCTCGGCCCCCCGTCGGGGCAGCCAAAGCCACTTTGCGTAAGTGGCAGCCATTCAACCTGCCAGCTCGCTTTTCATATGCACCCTGCTGCAAAACTGTTAAAAGCCACAGTGTGCCCGTCACAGGACTTTCCATAGACTCAGCACAAACATGCTAGTTACATTCAAAGCCACTTTTCAGCTGCGTATAGCGTTTACAATCAGAGCCTGTAATCTCCGGTCACTTTTCGGATACTCGAGAAGTTGTTCCTAATTCCCTTCTCACAGCCCCTCCTCAGTAGCAAACTCTGCAGCGGAACCTTCTGATTCTGAAGCTGAAAACCGTAAAGCATTCACCTGGGTTCCCAGGCAGGTATATGCATTAAAACAGCAGCAACCACAACCCTCCAAGGGGAAGGGGCGCCGGGCCAGGGGAGGAAAGGCTTAGGAGGGGCCACGTGCCTGCTCTTCAAGCGGGCAGTGAAAACTCCAGCGACGTTTAGGGTCACAGGCATGCCACCCACCTTCAACTAAGAATCTAGGTTGCGCTTTTTCCTTCTCCCCTTCTTAGGATTCCAGAGCTCTAATTTGTTAAAATTAGAGCACGATGAAATAACAGTGAATTTAAGAAATGATCTTACCTGGGCTGCTAGGAAGAAGCAGCGATGACCGCCGTCAGCGCTCCGGACCGAGTGGGAAGGGGCGGCCTGCGCGCTGGACGCTCCGGTGGACGTGGCCGCGCGGCTCCCGCGCCGCCCGCTTTATATGCGCTTCTCCTGTGCGGCGCTGTCAATCACACACGCGAGGAAGCACGTTTAATTCATTCCTTCGGAGGCATGACATCATGCCCCTTCTGATCTCACCATTTGTTCCGAGTACCTGCTGGGGGGTCCAAGTCCAGCCCCTCCAGCGGACGCCGCCTCCTCCTCCTGCTGCACCCCGGCCCCAGCCAGACAGGCCTGGGAGGAGCCAGACAGAGAGAGGGAAGGCAGGGACTCACTTTTCCTGTCTTCTCTCAGGAAATAAGATGCTATAAATAACACGAGCAAGATTGGCTGGAACTCCTCATTTTGCTTAAGAGAAAAAAAAGCAAGTTCTATGCCTTAAATATGTTTCGAATTACTCAGTGTGATACTGCTCTTTCTAAACCAAATGAGTGGCTCTCAATAACATAGGAAATAAATCGGTGAGTATAAGTAAGTAGTCTGTGTATTAATGAAGTTTTTATGGCCAATAATCAAGTTTATTACGTGACGAAGAGGAAATTTAATGTTAAAGGAAGTTGCCAGCATTTATCTCAGGCAGTTAGAGGGCGGAAAGCTGTACTGCAGCTTTGGGAAAACTTATGTTAACCCCAGTCCTCTTTCATCTGCTCAGTGAGGATTCCCTAGAAGGATGTCTCCCAGTGGATGTGCAAACCTGGCCAAGCCCTTCGGTGCCCAGGTTCAGGGGACTCCTCCAGAGGGACAGCCTGATGTGCAGGACCCCAGACAGCAGTGACCTTGCCTCTCACGGACCTCATGCTTCTCCCAAAATCAGGGTGCTCTCTGCACAGGGTTGCGGGGTGCTGCTTCTCAGAGGTCAGGATGGACGATGAATGGGGGGGTACAGCTTCTCCCAGGTCAAGATGGACAGTGGAAAGGGGAGCTGCTGCTCTAAGGCTGGGGTGGATGGTGGGTGGGAGAGCTGAGTCTCCCAGGTAAGGGTGGATGGTGGATT
>NW_016107695.1:504099-572425 GCF_001604975.1 Cebus imitator | reverse complement strand
GATGGTGGATGGGGGGTGGCTTCTCCCAGGTAAGGCTGTAAGGGTGGATGGTGTACAGGGAGCTGCTGCTTCTCCTAGGCTAGGGTAGATGGTAAGTGGGGGAGGTGCTTTTTCTCCCAGGCCAGGGTTAATGATGGACAGCGGAGGTCAGAGCGAAAGGTGGGTAGCAGAGAGGCTAATTCTTCCAGGTCAGCGTTAATGGTGGACAGGGGTTGGGCTGCTTCTCCCAGGTCAGGGTGGGCCTTGGATGGGGAGGTTCTTCTCCCCCAAGCTGGGGTGGATGGCGAGTAGGGGAGGGGCTGCTTCTCCCAGGTCAGGGTGGGCCTTGGATGGGGAGGTTCTCCCCCAGCTGGGGTGGGTAGTGAGTGGGGGAGGGGCTGCTTTGCCAGAGCCCCCTGCACGTGCTTCCTGTCGGCACCTGCCTGTCAGGTTCCTTCACATTGTGTGGAGTTGTTAACTTGGCCATGGACCCCCCAGGTCTTAGAGAACATGAGAGCGAATTTCTGTGGACGCAGCCCTTATCCCGGTGTCTGTGGCAGGGGTGCGTCTCTCAGGCCTCCTGCCATTCCCCCACAGGGCTCCAGCGCTGCAGAGAGTGGCTGGCACCACAGAGAGCCAGCCTCACTTCCTGGCCTCTGTCTTCCAGGGGGATATGCAAGCTGGCTGTGGGAGAGGGAGGGAGCTTTCAATTTTGAAAACCTCTGTTTTTCCTGATGGCACCTGTTTATTGGCAAACATCAATTTCTGACACACATGCAGAGAACAGACTAGACTTCAAGAGTGTATGTGTCGTGTTTAAGGTACGTTGTTTGCTTTTTAAGCTATTGGTGACAAAGTCATCATTTGAATTATAAAGTAATTTAAATAGATTGATGTTACCTCAAATTCAAAACAGTGTAACCCAGTTCCCTTAGAGAATGCTCAGTGGATAAGTGTCCATTCATCAGTTTGACTTTTTCTGCCTCCAGGTTACTTTTTCCTGGGGTTGGATGTGGAGGGCGGCCTCCCCGCTCCACCGTGCCATGGCCCCCCCGCTCCACCTTCGTCTGCAGAACACGTGTTTCCTGATTAAAGCTGAAGACACGCAGCTCTGCTGCTCAGCACTTAGGAGCATGCGGCAGAGACCATGGCACTGATGGCGTGGGGAAGGAACACAGCCATGACCTCCATGTGCAGATGGGCGGGGGCAGAGGTGATGGGCCTCCTTCCTTAATACCTGGCAGCCAGAATCAGGAAGGCTCTTTAGAGGGGGCAGAAGGAAGCCGATTGGAACGTGGCCCATGGACGGGGCCTCCCCAGGTGAGAAAGGATTCAGGCAGAGACGGTGGGTGTTCATAGTGCAGAGAACAGCAGGTTCCCGGCGCAGAGCCCAGGCCCAGGTGCGTGGAATGGGCTTCACAGGTGGTGGGCGTCACAGAGGTTCCCGGCGGGGTGAGGTGGGTCTCAGCCCCGAGTGCAGGAGGCCAGAGGGGGAGCAGAGGGGCAGCTCCTGGTCAGCGTCTCCCCCGGACCCCCTAGGAGTGAGGAGGAAGAGAGATGTGAGGATGAAGCAAAAAGCAGCCAGAGGCCTGGGCGGGAAAGCCAGCGAGGCTGAGGGAGGCATCGGCGCATCCGAGCGCAGGGGGACCCGGCACAGACACACAGCAGGTGGAATCCTGCCCCACAAGTTCACACCCACCCTGAACCTGTGAATGACCTTACTGGAAATACTAGCGCCTTCGTGGATGGAATCAAGTTAAGATGAGGTTGAACTGAAGTACAGCAGGCCCCAGGTCTCGTGCCTAGTGTTCTAAAGAGAACAGAGAATATGAACACACAGACACAGGGCGAGCACTGTTTGATGGGGGCAGAGACCACAGTGATGCAGCCACCAGCAAAGGTCACCAAGGACTACCAGAAACACCAGAAGCTGCAGGAGACGGGGAGGGGCCCCCGCCGAGCGTCCCAAGGACGAGCAGCCCCGCCACCCCCTGTGTTTAAAACTGATGGACTCCAGAACCGCAGGCAATGCAGGTGTGTTGTTTGTGATACCAACATTATCGCAGCAGGGCAGGCCCAGGAGACTAAGACGGGCACCCCTTGGAGATATCACAGGCTCAGCTCCACACTGCTGCAATCAAGTGAGTTGCATAGATTTGTGGTTTCCCAGTGCATGGAAAAGTGAGGTTTATACTCTACTATGGTCTAGTCATGATGGCACGATGTCTAAAAGAACAACATACAAAACTTAATTCTAAAACACTTCATTGCTCAAAACTACTAACCTGCAATGAATCGTCATTTCCTGCTGGGGGAGAGCCTTGCGTGAGTGCCGGCTGCTGACTGATCAGGGTGGTGGTTGTCGAAGGCTGCAGTGGCTGTGGCAGGTTCTTAAAGGAAGACCACAGTGAAGTTTGCTGCATCCATTGACTGTCTTTTATAACAAGTTTCTCTGTAGCACGTCATCCTTTTTGATAGCAGTTTATTCACACAAGAACTTCTTTCAAAATTGATGTCAATTCTCTGAAACCCTGCTGCTGCTTTATCGACTAAGCTTATGTAATGTTCTGAATTCTTTGCTGTCAGCACAGCATCTTCCCCAGGAGTGAGGCATTTCACATCTTCCCTGGGAGGACATGTCATCTGAATAGATCATTTGCTTTGCTCATCCACAATAAGTACCTCCTGATCCAGTCAAGCTTTATCATGAGAGTACAGCAGTTCAGTCCAGTCCTCAGGCCTAGCTTCTAATTCTATCATTCTCTTGCTCATTCCATCATATCTTCAGTGACTTCCTCCACAAAAGCCTGGAGCCATCCCTTACGGTGGGAATCAGCTTCTTCCAAACTCCTGTCAGTGTTGATATTTTTCCTCCTCCCATGAACCATGAATGTCCTAGTGGCATCTAGAATGGTGAATCCTTTCCAGAAGGTTTTCAGTTGACTTTGCCCAGATTGATCAGAGGAATCACTCTCTATGGCAGCTATAGCCTCATGAAATGTGTTTGTTGAATAGTAAGATTGAAAGTCCAAATCACTCCTTGATCCATTGGCTGCAGAATGGACACTGTGTTGGCAGGTGTGAAAACAACATTCATCTCATTGATCATCTCCATCAGAGCTCTGGGGTGACCAAGTGCATTGACAAAGAGCAGTCACATTCTAAAACAGATCTTTTTTTGAGCAGCAGGTCTCAAGAGTGGTCTTAAAATATTTAGCAAACCATGCTGAGAACAGATTTGCTGTCATCTAGACTTTTTGGATCCATTTAAAGGGCACAAGAATAATAGATTTAGGATAGTTCTTAAGGGCCTGAAGATTTTCAGAATGGTATATGAGCATAAGCTTCAGCTTTGAGTCACCAGCTGCATTACCCTCTAATAAAAGTGACAGCCTGGCCTTTGAATATTTGAAGCCCAACATTGACTCCTCTCTCCTGTGACTGCTGCAGTTGGCCTCTTCTTCTAATAGAAGACGAGTTCATCTTCATTGAAAATCAGTTGTTGAGCACAGCCCCCTCGTCAGTCATTTTAGCTGAATCTTTTGGGTCACTTGCGCAGCTTCTCCATCAGCACCTGCTGCCTCACCTTGCACTTTCATCTGACAGCGGCGGCTTCTTCCCTAAACTCCATGAACCAATCTCTGCCAGCTTCGAGCTTTCTTCTGCAGCTTCCTCATCTCTCTCAGCCCTCACAGAATTCAAGAGATTAGAGCCTTGCTTTAGATTAAGATTTGGCTTCAGAGAATGTTGTGGCTGGTTTGATTTTCTCTTCAGGACACTCAAACTTTCTCCCTATCAGAAATAAGGCTGTTCTGCTTTCTTATCGTTTGTGTCCTCATTGGAGGAGGACTTTCAATTTCCTTTCAGAACTTTTCCTTTGCATTTGCAACGTGGCTAGCTGGTGCAAGAGGCCACACTTTCAGCCTGCCTCAGCTTGGACATGCCTTCCTCACTAAGCTCAGTCATGTCTAGCTTTTGATTTGAAGCGAGAAATCAAAACCCTTCTTTTCACTTGAACTCTTAGAGACCACTGTAGGTGACTCATTGGCTTAATTTCAATATTGTTGCTTCTCAGGAAATAGGGAGTCCGGAAGAGAGAGGGAAAGATGGACCCGCTGTCCATGGGGAAGTCAGAGCACATACAATGGTCATCAATGATCATTGCCATCTTATATGGCTGCAACTGTGGATGGCCCAAAACAATTAAGGTAGTTAACACTGAAGGTCACCAATCACAGATCACTATCACAGACATAATAATCATGAAAAATGTGAAATATCGTAAGAATTGCAAAACGTGACACAGAGCCACGAGCTGAACAGCTGCAGTTGGAGAAACGGCACCTGCACCCTTGCAGGGTGGCCACAGACCTCCCTGTGTCACCGCACAGTGTCTGTCAAGCCCAACAGATCGAATCACAACAAAATGAGCAATACCTGTGCAGATGCATGGCCTGAAACTTCCATTACTCAGATGTTTCTAAAGTGGTCGTGCAGTCCCAAAGATGCCCCGTTACAGTGGGAGTCCCTAAAAGAGGTAGAACATTTTGAGCTCTGTGATCAGAGACTGGCTCTGAGGCAGGGGAGCAGGTGTGCGTGGTGCTGACGACTCAGGGAGGGTGAGGCAGGCAGGGCAGTGGCCATTTGAGAACCACGTGAGGAGGCCTGTGGGCTCTGTGCTCAGCCCTGCCGTGAGCGCCCCGTCAGTGGCCAGGGCTGCAGAGGAGACAGCAAGCAAGCTTGCACCTGTGGCAGCCCCCAAGGCAACGTCAACACATGTGACTAGGGAGCGAAAGCTCTCGAGGGCCGAAAGGGTGGCCCAAGCTCGTCGCCCAAATGGCCGATGCCTAGCAGGAGGTAGCTTGCCTTCCAACAGCACCAGACTGGCCAGACCAAAGTCTCCATAATCTGGAAACCAAACTCCCAGAATGGAAGGCAGGTGGATGTCAGAGCTGAGAGGCGAAGACGGGAAGTGAGGGAGGCAAAGCATGGAATGCAGCACCTCCAGTCCAGCAGGGAGACAGGCATGGACCAGGAAATAAGAGACGTTGAGACAGGGAGGACAAATTGGATGTCCAGGCAGCTCAGAGTAAGAGGATGAAGGGAAACATGTCCACTGGCTGGGGGCGTGAGCCTCTCTGCAGATGGGCCCACTCTTGGCTGTGAGCTGGGGTGTTGGTGTTTAGCTGGGAGAGATGGAAAGTAGGCAAGCTGATCAGACCAGAAACTGACTAATGCTCACCACATGCCATCAGAAGAGAAGAAACTCTGGTTTTCACACAGAAATGCATCAACCAATATCTTTGTTCATCTGTTAAGTCAATCATGATTTTAGTAAATACCATAAACCCAGGACTCTACTAGTCAATGAGCGTGAACCAGCTGTGAACATAGCACTCAGCACCCTGAGCCCGTGTGGACTGTGAACATAGCACTTAGCCTCCTAAGAAAGTGCCAACTGTGAACACAGCACACAGCATCTTGAGCATCTGCTGGCTGTGAACGTAGCTCACAGCACCCTGACCAGGTGCCGGCTGTGAACGTGGCTCACAGCACCCTGAGCAGGAGCCGGCTCTGAACGTGGCTCACGGCACCCTGACCAGGTGCCGGCTGTGAACGTGGCTCACGGCACCCTGACCAGATGCCGGCTGTGAACGTAGCTCACAGCACCCTGTTTTTGTGGAGGGAGAATCCAATGCATTGATGAGTTTCAAGGCTGCTTCTTACAGAGTTCTTTATCTGAGACATCAATCTCAAATCTAAGGAACAGAGCTGAGCTCCAACTTTCCAGAATTGAGAAGGATGGCTTCTGCTTCCGGACATCCTCTGTGAGCATCGCTGGCCCAGCGGAGCTTTCATAGTCACAGGTGCAGAATCCCCAGAAGGCAGCTGCTAAGTGTGGTCGGATAGAGTGGGGCAGGGGCTATGAGGATGGCAGAGGGAGCAGAGGGGCTGGTCCTGTGCTGTGGACACTGAGCTGTTTCACAGGGATGGGCGCAGGGGCACTGGTCACAGGGATGAACAAAGGGATGGACACAGGTCACAGGGATGGACACAGGAATGGACACAGTTCACAGGGATGGACATTGGAATTGACACAGGTCACAGGGATGGACACACATCACAGGGATGGACACAGGGATGCGCCCACACAAATGACTAGCCCTGTCTATGAAGGGGAGGGAGTCAGAGCTTTAGGTGCAGCGCCCACACACATGACTCTATCCCCGTCTGAGGGGACGGGTGTTTTCCTGGTTTGGGATGGCAGCCAGGGCAGAGTGCGAAGGCACCCAAAGGAAGAGTCTTCCGGCCCAGACAGGTGTCTGGCCCCATGAGTGCAGACAGTGGGCACACGAGCAGCAGGGACAGGGGAGCAATTCTGAAGATGGCTCCTCTGTGGGAAGGAGGGGAACAGGACTGGGTGCTCATCAGGCACAGGACAGTCTCTCCAGCCCCAGGGGCTCTCCCGGCTCCCACCTCCCATCTCTGAGCCACGGTCGCTTTGTCATGTTGTGTCACAGCAGTGGGGGCTCAGGGACCACACATGAGGCCTCAACCAAACAGGCCATGGAAGAAGGAGCAGGACGGGAGGAGGGGGAAGGGAGGAGCAGCTGGAACTGAAGAGAATGAGGCTGGAGACACTGGCCTGGGCCTGGAGACAGAAAGGCAGGTGCCCACGCCCCATGCAGTGTGCTTCGATGCACACAGTCTTCCTGGAAGCAAAGCCTGACTTCTGGCTTTTTAATCCCACAAGCCTACTGGGCAGTGGAGGACGTTGGGGTCACCTGGGCCTGGCAGCCACATGTGGGGAGAAACCAGGAATCCAGTCCTGCTCCTCTGATGAAGCAAGAGAGAAACAGGCAGAGCTGGGGACCAGGGCCTTGCGGGAGCCAGCACAGGCTCTAAAAGAGTCCGGACTTAGGAGCCAAGCTCAACAGAGAAAACCCAAGGTGGGCCCGTGCAGGGAGTTGTGGGTGTGCAGAGGCGTTGCCCCCAGGACCAGAGAGGCTGGGGCTGGGCTGCAAACCTACCTCCAGCCTGAGCAGGAGGGACCCGTGCAGAAGAGGAGGGCTGGGCTTAGGGTGGCCCCATTTCTGGAAGGTTCTTGGAATTGGGAGAATACAGGGAACACGGGGCTGGAAGAATGAGCCAGAGTGAAATGAGGTTAGGGCATTTCCCGTGACTGGATCCTAAGCCTGCTGTTATAAGGGAACCACCTACTCCTCTCATGGACAAGCGAGTACAGTTTCCTCCGGATCCGGAGCTCACGTGTCCTTGGGCCCCGGGTGCAGGGCAGGGGTGTGTTGTCTGCCTTGTCACTCCCCATCCACAGGGGTCGGCTGAGAGGTCCTCTGGGGTGGCTGCAGCCATCTCACGTCCACACAGATCCTAGGCGGCAGTCTCTGCTCACTTCCAGGTAAAACCAGGCAGGGTGGTCTCTGCCCACGTCCACGCAGAACCTGGGCTGGCGGTCTCTGCTTGCTTCCAGGTAAAACCAGGCGGGGTGGTCTCTGCCCATGTCCACGCAGAACCTGGGCTGGCGGTCTCTGCTTGCTTCCAGGTAAAACCAGGCGGGGTGGTCTCTGCCCATGTCCACGCAGAACCTGGGCTGGCGGTCTCTGCTTGTTTCCGGGTAAAACCAGGCGGGGTGGTCTCTGCCCATGTCCACGCAGAACCTGGGTGGGCGGTCTCTGCTCATTTCCAGGTAAATCCAGGCAGGCGGTCTTTGCCGACACTCACAGCGTCTCATGGCTGTTGACCCTCAGAGCGGAGCCTGGCTCCGTGGGAAGAAGGGGTTTGCATCACGTCTTCAACAACGGCACACTTGCTGGCATTCATGGTGTTTAACTTCGTAGAGATTCATGGTGCTTTGTTTTCAAATCCCAGAGACTGGCACCCATCATCCATTATACAGAGAAAACCAGGGTCTGCCACACCAACTGGAACTGGGCATGGGGATGGCTGTTTAGACACACATGGGCTTCTTTCCTACCCTCATATGTGATTAAGAAGCATTAACACCCACGTACCACTTCAGTAGGACTGTGCCCTCGTTTGCTGAACTTCAGGGGTGTTTTGCTCAGTCCTCGTCCTCTGCAGGGAAGCATGTTGGTCCTGAGTCACCCTCGGTGTGGTGTCCTGGGAGAATGCACACATGGCTGTGGGGTTTTCACAAACAAATTCATGTGACTGACATTTGCACAATATTTTTGTAATTAGGCAGGAATTTGAGCATGGAGACCAAGTTGAGAGCGCTCAGCCGTCACCCACGTGCTCACCACTCACTTGCTGTGTGCATGTGCGCGCCTTATTATTGTGGAATTTATTATTTAGTCAAAAAGGGCAGAAGAATTCCAGTGATTATAAAATACTCCAGCTAGCATGACAGATGTAAATTTGACTCCCAAAATTGAGCAAGCTTAACCTTTTGCAGAAGGCAATCATGGAAAGAGTTTGGAGTATCTTCTTCCATCTCAACATCACTGCGAGTTAGTGATAAGGCGAAATTTTGCGAGATGCCCTAAGCTGTATGACCTCAGAAAAAGGCCTCACATCCTTCGTTTTCTACTCAGTTTTGAAAAGCGTTTGGCAAACCTTGTGTATTACTCAGGGCTCTGCAGAGAAACAGAATCAGTCGGATGTGTGTGTGAAGAGAGACAAAGAGATCTATTATGAAGAATCAGATCATGTGATTAGGGAGGCTGACCAGACCCTAAGATCGGCAGTCAGCAAAGTGTCCGCCCTGGGGAGCTGGTGGTGTTGTTCTTTTCTGGAGACTGGCAGGCTAATGCCCAGGAGAAACCAATGCTTTGGTTCCAGCCCCAAAGAAGGAAAAAGGCTAATGTCTCAGCCCAAAGGCAGTCAGGAAGGAGGAGTTCTCTTATTTGGAGAAGGATCAACGTTTTTGTTCTGTTCAGGCCTTCAGCTGATTGGACAGGGCCCACCCACGCTGGGGAGGATCATCTGCTCTACTCAGTCTTCTAATTGTAACATAATGTTCAACTTATTCAGAGCAACCTCACAGATGCCCCAGAAGTCACATTCAACCAAATATCTGGGCACCCCATGGCCCAGTCAAGTTGACACATAAAATTAACCTTCACACCTTACATGAGCAAAAATTAAAAGCCAAAAAAAGAGAAAGCAGAGGGACGGCCTCTGTTGAGTGGAGTTTCCCAGTGGGCACAGGTGGGCCATGAGCCACGCAGTGACACTCACTGAGAGCACACGCACTCTTCCAGCCAACCGCCTTAAAGCTTCAGGGAAGCGGGTGGATCAAAAGTGAGCCAGGGCAGGATGGGGGTTAAAAGGAACCCTTTCAGTGTAAACCTTTGATCCTGAAAGTGCTTCCTAGTGCATGCCTCTTGTTGTGCTTCTGATTTTTGAAGACATTGAAAAATGGAAAAGATGGAAATTTCTCTGATGGTCATTTTATAAAGTATTTCATTTCACTCATTTAGAAGAGCAGATAGATGCTGAGAGGCCTTTAGGGCAGAATCAGTTTTGGAACAACTGAAACTGCTGAGATCAAATGAAAATACAGGTGTGGGTGTATGGATGTTTTTCTGGGGGGAAGGTCTATGGATTTCAGTCATATAGCAGAGAGACCTCTGGCTCTAACTGGATTAAGTGTCGCTGCCTTATTGTTACCCAGAGCTTTGGAGTTTGTAAGGAACTGCCGCGCTAGAATGAAAGCTTCACAGGAGCACAAAGTTTCAGTCTCTTTTCTTCCAGGACCTGAAACAGTGCCTGGCATGGAGTAAGTACCAGTGTGGAGTTTTCCTGTGACCTTCTTATTCTGGTCTTTGCATCTGTCCTGTACAGTAGATGATTAACCCCAGCAGAAAAATCACAGGGGCCCAGGCAGTTTGAATGCCCTATGCAAATGATCCCGTAAGGCCAGAATCTTGCAGCCATTCTCCCTGCAAGTCCAGGCTCAACTCCTCAAACCAGCGGCCAAGACCTGCTGGTGCAGGAACCAAGGCTGGAAGAGATGGGCTGTGGGATACTGATCCTGCGTGGAGCCACGCACCCTGTTGCTGTCATTGCCGAGAGTAAAGTTCATTTCATCGCCTGCCGTAGAAGTAGAGATAGAATTTAACAAAATAAGTGAATTCCAAGATTTGCTCATGCATGTCTCCGCTCAGTTGTTTTGCAGTGACAGAGGCAGGTGGGGTTCTGGCCCCTGTTTACTATAATAAGCTTAAGCTGGACGAGAGAAAGTCAGCTGGAGAAGTTGGAAAGAGCCTTTTTGCTCGTGATGTGGGAGTTGACAGCAACAGAGAAATCCCAGAATAAGTAGCTGAACTGAGAAAAGAAGCTAAAATTTGGAAACTGCTGTGTTTGTAAGAGATGAAATTGGAAGCAAAACCTATGAGTCAGTTTCTCATTCAAACATTCAGACCATGTGCCCTCAGACAAGGGGTTCAGTCTCTCTAAACCCTGTTTTATCTGCACTGTCCCAGAAGCAGCCCAGAGTCTCTTCCTCAGAATAATACGCCAAGATCTCACAGGAAATTACAGAACAGTACAGGTTAATGTGTAAATCGCATATAATAAAATGTTACCTGCCTTTACCAGCCTACATATCACTTGCATCAGACTTGTCTGTACAAGACACTGAGAACTAACTCTGCTGTTTTTATCTTGCCCAAATTCCTATCTAAGGGGACTGGGAGTCATGCCCTCTGATGAGTTTCACTTTCCAACCCAACTCTGGAATAACATTATGAAACAAAGAAGAAAATCAAAATATTTTAACCCCAAACATGTTTCTTTGATATATTCTAAAATGACCCTGCACAGCTGTTCTTTGTGGGGAGAAATTTGCATCTGCAGAGAATCTTTATTAACATCCTGGATCTTTTCCTTCCAGACCCTCCCAATTCTAAAGAGATTAAGATCTGAATGGAAAGCGTTTGTCACCTATTGTCTCTAAGGGCAGTCGCTGAAAAGTTTCAAAATCATTTTGGTCTCCACAATCTTCAGCTTAACCTGAACATTCCCTTTCTATCCCAGGTCTTTAAACAGACTCAACCAATTGTCAACCAGAAAATGTTTACATTCACCTGTAGCCTGGAAGCCCTAGCTTTGAGTTGTTCTGCCTTTCTGGACCAAGCCAATGTATTTCTTAAATGGATTTGATTGATGTCTCCTACCTCCCTAAAATGTGTAAAACCAAGCTTTGCCCCGACCACCTTGGGCACATGTTCTCAGGACCTCCTGAGGGGCTGTGTTATGGGCCATGGTCACCCATATTTGGCTCACAATAAATCTCTTCAAATATTTCACAGTGTTCAACTAAATACCTTTCAAAGTACTTGATAATCATTAGCTCATTCAACTTTATAACACTGTATGTGGCAGAAAGAATCATTTTTGTCGGGGCGCGGTGGCTCACGCCTGTAATCCCAGCACTTTGGGAGGCCGAGGTGGGCGGATCACGAGATCAAGAGATTGAGACCATCCTGGCCAAAACAGTGAAACCCCGTCTCTACTAAAAAATACAAAAATTAGCTGGGCATAGTGGTGCACACCTGTAGTCCCAGCTACTCAGGAGGCAGAGGCAGGAGAATTGCTTGAACCTGGGAGGTGGAGGTTGCAGTGAGCCAAGATAGCACCACTGCACTCCAGCCTGGTGCCTGGCAACAGAGCAGTCTCAAAAAAAAAAAAAAAAAAAAAAAAAGAAAGAATCATTTTCTCAATAGATTTGCTCCTCTTAAATCTATGCAAAATTCCATCCCATGTTTCCTGGCTGGGATTAAAAACAGTTACTGCTAGGCAACTCCTAAGAGGTAGAACATGTAGTCAGGCCACTTGAATACACATCCCAACTCTTCTGAGTCTAGGTGGACTAGAAAAGCATGTACCAAAACTGTTAACCCAAGCAGGACAAAAATTAATTACCAAGGACAAAAATTAATTAACGCTTTTTTTTTCTCTGACACGTGGTCAGGCTGTAAATTTTCCAAATATTTATACTCTGCTTCCATTTTAAATGTAAGTTTCAGCTTCAAGTCATTTCTCTGTTCCTACATCTGAGCCATTAGAAACAGCCAGACCATATCTTGAATGCTTTGCTACTTAGAAAATGTCCTCCACCAGATACTCCAAGCCATCGTTCTCAAGTTCAGACAGATCTTTGGGTGTGAACAGAATGTAGCCAAGTTCATAGAAATAGTTCATGGAAACTATACCAAGGAAATAGTTCACTAGATTTTTATGCTAAATCAGCCAGTACTGAAATTGTTAAGATATGCAATTTCAATCACCTCCATGGTCCAAGTCAAATTACCTAAGAAACTCATTTAATAAAGAGTGCTATGCACCTGATATAGTTTGGCTATTTGTCTCCACCCAAATCATGTTGAAATCTAATCCCAGTGTTGGAGGTGGGGATTTGTGGGGGGTGTTTGGGTCACGGGGGCAGATACTTCATGGCTCGGTGCTGTTCTCACCATAGTGAGTCTCACATGATCTGGTTAAGTGTGTAACCCCTCCCTCGTCCCTTGCTCCTGCTCCCAACATGTGAAACACCTGCTCCCCCAGAGCCTTCTGCCATGACTGTACGCTTTCCGAATGTGAAACACCTGCTCTCTTGTAGCTTTCTGCTGTGACTGTAAGTTTTACAGGTGTTTCACTGCATGCTTTCCGAATGTGAAACACCTGCTCCCTTGTAGCCTTCTGCTGTGACTGTAAGCTTTACAGGTGTTTCACTGCACGCTTTCCAAATGTGAAACACCTGCTCCCTTGTAGCCTTCTGCTGTGACTGTAAGCTTTCCGAGGCCTCCCCAGAAGTAGATGCTGGTGCTATACTTCTTATGCATCCTGAAGAACCATGAGTCAATTAAACTTCTTTTCTTATAAGTTACTCAGTCTCACATATTTCTTTAGCAATGCAAGAAGGGGCTAATGCAGAAAATTGGTACTGAGGATGGGGCATTGCTGTAAAGATACCTGAAAATGTGGAAGGAACTTTGGAACTGGAAGAAATTGGAAGAGTTTGGAGTGCTCAGAAGGAGACAGGCAAATGAGAGACAGTCTGGAATTTCTTAGGGGCTCGCTAAACTGTTGTGATCGAAGTGCTGATAGTGATATGGACAACGAAGGCCAAACAGACAAGGCCTCAGGTGGAAACGAGGAACTTACTGGGAACTAGAGCAAGGATCGTCCTCGTTATTCTCTAGCAAAGAACTTGGCTACATTCTGTTCATGCCCAAAGATCTGTCTGAACTTGAGAACGATGGCTTGGAGTATCTGGTGGAGGACATTTTCTAAGTAGCAAAGCATTCAAGATATGGTCTGGCTGTTTCTAATGGCTCAGATGTAGGAACAGGGAAATGACTTGAAGCTGAAACTTACATTTAAAATGGAAGCAGAGTATAAATATTTGGAAAATTTGCAACCTGACCATGTGTCAGAGAAAAAAGCTTTTTCAAGAAGGGAATTCAAGCAAGCTAGGGGACAACCTCTTGCTAGAGATATTTGCATAACTAAAAAGGAGCCAAGACAATGGAGTAAAGGCCTCTATGGCATTTTAGAGATTGCTGAGACAGCCCCTCCTATCCCAGGCCCGGAGGCCTAGGAGGACTGATTGGTTTCAAGGTCCAGCCCCAGGGAGGCACTGCTGTGCATTGCTGCAGGAGGCGGCGTCTCACATCTCAGCCACTCCTGCTCCAGCCTCCGCTTAAAGTGGCCCAGATACAGCTCAGTTCTCACCTTCAGATGGAACAAGCTGTAAGCCTTGGAAGCTTCCACATGGTGTTCAGCATGTGACTGCACAGAGTCCAAGAGTCAATCAGGCTTGGCATTCTCAGCCTAGATTTCAGAAGATGTATATAAAAGCCTGGGTGTCCAGGCAGAAGCCTGCTGCAGGGGTGGAGCTTCACAGAGAACCCCCACTAGAGGAATGCAGAGGAGATATGTGGGGTTGGAGCCCCACACAGAGTCCTCACTGTGGCACTGCCTAGTGGAGCTGTGGGAAAAGGGCCACTGCCCTCTAGACCCCAGAAAGGTAGAGCCACCAGCAACCTGCACCCTGTGCATGGAAAAGCCACAGGCACTCAACCACCTGTGAGAGCAGCTGCAGTG
Organism: Cebus imitator; assembly: GCF_001604975.1. Lineage (NCBI taxonomy): Eukaryota > Metazoa > Chordata > Mammalia > Primates > Cebidae > Cebus > Cebus imitator. The sequence continues at coordinate 558,355 of NW_016107695.1, read as the reverse complement.
GCTGAACCCTGCAAAGCCACAGGAACAGAGCTTTCCGAGGCCTTGGGAGCTCACTCCTTGCACCACCATGCCCTGGATGTGAAACGTGGAGTCAAAGGAGATTAATTTGGAGCTTTAAGGTTTAATGACTGCCCTGCTGGGTTTGAGAACATGCATGGGGCCTGTAGCACCCCCCACATTTTTTTTGGCTGATTTATCCATTTTGGAATGGAAATGTTTACTAAATGCCTATGCCCATGTGTATCTTGAGAGTAAATAACTTCCTTAATTTTACACATTCGTAGTTGGAAGGGACTCATCTCTGGATGAGACTTTGCACTAGAACTTGGGACTTAAGACTTTCAAATTAATGCTGTAATAAGTTAAGAGTTTAATGGACTATTAGCAAGGCATGATTTTATTTTGCAATGGGAGAAGGACATGAGATTTAGGGGGCCCAGGGACAGGATAATATAGTTTGAATATCTGTCCCCACAAAATCGCATGTTGAAATGTAATGTCCAGTTTTGGAGGTGGGGCCTTGTGGGGCGTGTTGGGCTCGTGGGAGTGAACCCTCATGTCATGGCACTGTCCTTATCATAGCAAGTGAGTTCTCATAAGCTCTGGTCATTTAAAGGTGTGTGGCACATCCCCTCCTCCGGTCTTCTCCCACCACCTGTTCCCCACTTGCCTTCTGCCTTGACTGAAAGCTCCCTGAGGCCTCCCCAGAATCAGATGCTGGCACTATGCTTCCTATACAGCTTGCAAGACTGTGAGCCATTAAACCTCCTTTTTCAAAAAAATTACCCTGTCCCAGGCATTTCTTCATAGCAATGCAACAATGGCCTAATACAGCACCTAAATTGGAGAAACAAACAAAATTTTTCTTTCAGAGGATATAAATTCAGTGTTAACCATGGACTAATGGAGAGCCTGGGCAGCTGCCTAGTCCTTGCTGAGTTCTTAAACTTTCCATTATTAAAAGCTCTGCACTCTTTGACTCATCATGGAAAAGAAGAACTGATCCAAATTACGTATGTCTATATCTATGTATGTATAGGTATATTTGTGGGTGGTGACTGTTCTCAATTGCTAAAATAGTTATGACCAATGTCAGGTTGGTCAAACCCATAATACTGGAAATACAATGAAAACTTCAGGTACATTTCTGCAACCTGATAGGCCATTTAAACATTTATAAAGAAATTTTATTCAAAGTTCACTTTAAATGTGTGTTTTCTGGTTGTTGAGAAGCTTTCCCATGTCAGAAGGCTGCTGCTTTTACAGTAGCTAAAAGGTTATTAGTAAACATATCTCCTTCACGGGGCATTCCAGGGGAAGTCTCCAGTGATGGAGATACTAATTTCACTGGACAAGCTGTAAAACTATTAAGGTACCACTGATAAAATAGTATTAGGCAAGGCTAAATGAATAGACTGGATTGCCTTGATCAAAGGGATGGCAGGTTGATGACAATCAGATCCCTTTCAGTGGAGGACATACGTTGACCCCTTATGAAACAGTCACTAAAAGGATTCTGCCCACTAATGGAACCTCATGTATCATCTGCTTATAAACTCTCATATGGCTAAAGGCTACGAGGCTTAAATGCATTACACTGAAGTGTGCTTTTAGCAGGTATAGAAAGCCTTTCATGGTCCCCTGACTGAGGACAAACAATTCGAAATCTAGAACCTGCAGACTGGATCTTCTGGAAATGACATCAAAGAAAGACTGCCCTTGCCACTTACACTACTGCAAAACCTTGGAACCTCAAATTTTGGGTTCATTATCTCACAGCTCAGAAGGGCTACTCCAGATTCTTGAAACTGTATACTTATTGGAGACCTTAAACTAAAACTAACAAGGGAAGTTTCTCCCCAGAAGTAAACAGCATCCTAGATATGGACAGCCTTCCCAGAATCTTGTATCAAGATCTCTCTGCCATGATGAGACATGACCTCTCTTAATTTTTTCCTTGCTTACATCTCTCTGAATAGTAAGATTGAAAAATGGGTATTGTGTACACTCATGCATATCCTTTTATTTATTTGCGGAGGATTTCACAGCCAACCACATGCATGGGAAGCTTTATGTCTTGAAGGATGAAATATGAAGGGCCAATGTGGTAATAAATTTTAACAGTAGCTTCGTTGCTCTGTAATGTCAGAAGCAGAGTGTCTGTCCACTCCTCTTAACCTGCATCACAGGTCACTGTGACCAGGAGGGCACCATAACCTATGAATGACAGTGCTGGATGGAAACCCAAAATGATGGTAACTGAGAGTGGGGCTGAGGCCCGAAGTGTTGGTCACATTCTCACTTCAGTGAAAACCTGACCAAAAGGGGAGGATTTTTAAATGAAATTATGGGAGGCCAGTGTTTTGGACTGAGCTCATGTTCTAGGTCCCAGTAGATCAGACCAAACCAGAATGAAGTCATGCCTGTGAAATGCAACATAACTAAGCTGAAACTTTAAAGAAGTTTCCAAAACAGACCAGTTTAATTTTCCTCCGGAAAGCAGGAGATTCTGGAATGCCAAGGAGGTCCCTGTGCTCTCAGCTTTACAGAAAAGCCGCCTGAAGGAGCTACTTTTTCCCTCCATTGTTGTGGTCTTTTGTTCGCTTCTTACAAAACCCACTGTTCTGCTATTTCCCAGGGGGACTCCAGACCAACTAAATCTATTTACTGAGGTGATAGAATGATGTCAATGACTAAAGTTGTTACCAATTTCTCAAAATTGAGAGGTGGATTACAAGTGGGGAGATTTTTTTTTTTTTTTTTGAGACGGAGTTTCGCTCTTGTTACCCAAGCTGGAGTGCAATGGCGCGATCTCCGCTCACCGCAACCTCGGCCTCCTGGGTTCAGGCAATTCTCCAGCCTCAGCCTCCTGAGTAGCTGGGATTACAGGCACGTGCCACCATGCCCAGCTGATTTTTTGTATTTTTTAGTAGAGACGGGGTTTCACCATGTTGACCAGGATGGTCTCGATCTCTTGACCTCGTGATCCACACACCTCGGCCTCCCAAAGTGCTGGGATTACAGGCGTGAGCCACCGCACCCGGCCAAGTGGGGAGATTATTAAGTTTAGCCTAAAGCTGCCTCTTAACATATTTTAATTTCAGCCTAAAGGTTTTTCTGTGCAGCGTGGACTGTAACTTAACAGGATGTGTAAAGAGACTTCAACCTAACTCTTGTGCCAGTCACCAAAGGTGAACTGTTCAAACCATGTTCAAATAAGGCAGAACCAAGCTGTATTCGATCCAGTGTTTCTGAAGCTCACTTCTTGTGCACATTACTTGTGTACTTTCCTTTTTCCGTCCATACAATCATGCGGCAGCCCTACAGTCACTCTGACCCGATTCTCCTTCTAAGGGCTGCCAGATTCATGAATTGTCCTTTACTCAACTAAACTGTTAGATTTAATCTATTGTAAGTTTTCCTGTTAACAGAGTACAGGTTCTGTTATTATTTGTTTTATTTTATTTTATTTTTGAGACGGAGTCTTGCTCTGCCACCCAGGCTGGAGTGCAGTGGCACAATCCTAGCTCACCACAACCTCCACCTCTTGGGTTCAAGCGATTCTCCTGCCTCAGCCTCTGGAGTAGCTGGGATTACAGGTGTGTGTCACCACACCCGGCTAAGTTTTTGTATTTTTAGTAGAGACAGGGTTTTGTCATGTTGGCCAGGCTGGTCTCGAACTCCTGACCTCAGGTGATCCGCTCACCTCAGCCTCTCAAAGTGCTAGGATTACAGGCTTGAGCCACTGCACCTGTTATTGTTTTATATGAGTAAAATAAATAAGTAGGGAACCAGTAAATAAATTACTATGTACAAAATTTGAGATGAGTTTGGGTAAGCATTTCTAATTTTTGTTGTTTAAATTTCTTTTTGTTAACATTGGTGTTAATAAGTAAAAGAAAAATGATTAGTTCTCTGTTTCCTAGAGTTGATGGCAGATTGATTTTTGAATGTACCAAGCAACATTTGTAAAGGCAAGCACAATTTCCTTGGTCTTAAAAAAGTCCTTTTCTATGTAACTGCAGGATAAAGTAGGCATAAACCTGTAACATGTAGATTTTATAGGATGCACTATTTCCCTAGTGTTTCTGTTCATTTTTCTGTAGGTATGTTTTTTTAATGGTGTAGCTTATGCTGGTTTCTTTTCATTATTGTCAATTCTCATTTGAAAATCATTAATATTTCCAGCTTAAAATTTTTATATAGTACCCCAGAAGATTTAGTTGAACATAATTGTAAGAAGGCTTGTGATCATTTGCATGTAATGGCAAACCTGTCCAAGATACGTAGTTTCCAACAGTAAAACAAAATTGGTCTACTAGGGAGGAGTAAAGCTGTGTCTCAGTTGCAAGAGAAATTTAGGTGTCCACAAACATTTTCTTAGCTTTAAACAGAGCACAAGTATGCCTCAAATTACAGCAACCCAACCTGCACAAAGTTAAGCCTGCATAAAGCTCAGCATTCAGTAAACTGAGGAGAAAACACGCGTGTGGGGATCTGAGGACATTTGCTGTCTTGAATATGCGCTGTGTTTTCTCATGGCCGGCTGTTGAGATTCTACTTGGTGAAGAGGCATAAAGCGGGGAGACCTGGATTCAGGCTCACCTTGACCATGTTCAGTAAAATTGCAACCCTTCAAGGTCTTTCCTTCCCCTTCTGCAACAGACATAATTAGAGCATTTATCTCATTAGATCTCTCCGAGGATCAAGGAGACAGTACACATGAAGCGCCAAATGCGGCACTGTCAGTGATCCCAGATAAACATCAGTGACCATTCATTACCACCTGATACACAGGGCCAGAAATACACATTCCTTTTAAAGCCCCCTCTAATTTTTAAAGGCTTTACACAATGTTGTTCTTAAAATCTTGCAAGAAAAGCAGAGTCCAGTGCTGTGATGGTAACTGAATGAAGGACAAGGACCGGATTTGCAGACGTTTGCATCCTCACTTGCTAGTCATGATTTATCACCCAGATTAGAACTTAGTTTCAATTCTCTTGGGAAAACTTTAGTTTTATAGTTGGTTTCATGAATTTTATTTTTCTTATTTATTTTATTTTTCATTAATTTTATTGGCTGAATGAAGCTTTCTAATAGTCATTTCATATTTCCTTGCAACCTTAGCAAAGCCGCTTAGCCCACGCCTACACGTGTAGAACACATCTCATTTCCTTGGAGATGTATTTACCAAGGGTCCAGCTGATTTAAGCCACAATGCCACCAAATGTCAAACGTTGAGGCCTGTAGATGCAGGTCCAGGGATGGGGTGAAGTCCGTCAGGCACATCACTGCCTAATCACACAAACCTCAAAGCCGGGTGCCACCATTTTCTCAGCGTTAAAACAAAACCCATGACAGTTGATCCATTTTCCTGCTCATGCTGGACTTATCTGAAGTATTGAGTTGCGCTGTTAAATTTCACAGCTTTCAGCTGAAGTCCACGTCCTTATTCAGCATCTTACAACAACATCAACCAGGGAGGAATGGAAAGAAAGAACCCCAGTTCTCCCCTCAGCCCTACGTATCACCATCAGGAGCTTCTTCCTTGGTGTCTTTGGAAGGTTAGAAGTGGCTGCTGATCCACATCAGGTGGCTGTCCTGTGAGTAGCAGCATGTATGTACTGCATTTTTGTGTTGACCAATAGATACTGACTATGTACCACTTAAACAGAAATGTAAGAAGTAACATCAGAAAATTTTGTGGAACTATATAGACTGTATTCTTCATTTCTTCATTAAGAGCACTCAATGTAATTATGTTAGTGATGACTTGTGAGGTTTGAACCAACACTGCCACTCAGTTGGCACCATCTGCCTGGCTCCCCCTCTTGGCGTGTCAGCTTGCTGTCTAAAAAAACAGGACACAAACACAGCTCTGATTGATGATTCTCCTGGGAAACATAAATTTTATAAATCCTGTCAAATAAATTGCATTGTCTCTTAAAATTCTCATTCAAGTCTACTAAAAAAAAGTATTGCAACAGGGTAGGCATGTTACTAATAATCCCTTGATAAATGGGGTGTAGGTCAGTGTCACGAAACCATGTTTCTGAGATATTAATAGACATTCTTTGAGAAAAGTGGTGCTAAGAATCTCTTTTCTTCTAAGATGTGCCATGAGCTATGGCAGATGCATTTGTAGCTGTTCCTGTGATTGTATGATGGTCTCTCTGCAGGATGACTTCTGTGGATGGATGCATGACCTGAGCAGTATCTGCAAACCACCCTTTCTCCAGAGATGCATGCAGGGGAGCTGGCAAGATGCTTGCCTGGAGATGTGGTTCCTGGGAGGTGTCAGAATATTCCCAGAAATGCACAGTAACATAGAAAGTGGAATACTGGTTGAAAAGATTTCTGTGGTGACCTTCTTAGAGCTTGCAAAATGCAGGGGAACGCTTCAAATGACAAGGTTGGTACCAACATGATCTTTTGAAAAAAACAAGATTGGTTAAATAGTCACGGTTTTTGGCTGAGTAGGGTACATTGGGATGGGATTACTGCTCAACCTCAAAACTGTATGGCCTATGACCATGGACTCCCACCCTCACTCAGGTCTGCAGGCCAGCTCAGCGGGGGCTGGTCGGGTTGCGTTTCAGGAAGCAGGTTGGGTTCACGTCTGTCCCTTATTTCCTCATTCCCCTTGGACCTGCACCTACCAGGCTTATCACTAAGGCACAAGGGAATGAGTGAGAACCAGCCACACCCCGAGGCCTCACCCTAAACCAACCAGGTCGGAAGCCATGTGGGAATTGGTGTGGTGGGAAGAACAGTGCACTTAACCACCAGAAGAATGAACAGGGAAGGCTCCCACTCCGTCTCCATGCCACACCTAGCTTCTCTACAGATGGGCAAAAATAGGAAAGAGGTTAATCTGAATCATTTATCAAATGATGGAGATCAGCAGACATGGTGAGATTAAAACTTCAGCGGCATTCCTAGCATAACTGACTAAATAGTGAAAGACACCTTGATATACAAAACCCGCTGAGCTACCCAGTGATTCTTCTGAAAACGATTAGGGCTACTGTATGCAAACCTTTGAGCAATGTCTCAGCTATTTACATTATGATTACTATAGAAAGCTGGGAAAACAGAAGAAATAATTAAAGCATCAATAAATAATTGGTGGCCCCTCCATCCAGAGATCACCTCTGTTCACATTTTCAAATATTCCTTCTGTTTGTTTTGCTGTGCATATTGCTATACATAATTCTCACCATATTTCAAAAATAATTTCAATAGTCAACATTGACTGAAAGCTGTATACATTAACTTTATTATGAATTATTTCTCCCCAAATAAAAGTTAACTTCTTGACATAGCTCCTTGGGAAGGTGATGTGTTATTTTTACTAAAAATAATATAATTGCTAAGAAAATACAGAAAATAGTTGAGTGTAATCTGCCTTAGTCGTTGACACGTTTATGTGGTGTTGTTCCCAGCTTCCTCTGTAAAAGTGATTCCCACCGCAGCCCACCTTCATCAGGAATGGGCAGGAAGGACAGTGCCTGAGGTATTCGAGTATTCGACACACCGGGGACAGAACATCCTGACTGCCAGTCTCGTGGAAGACAATTTCTGTATCTACCACATACGTCTAGAGGGCCTCTAGCTCTTATTTACATATACTACTCCCTGAAGATGAAAACCTATTAGATTCATTAACTAATTACTGTCTACTATGTGTGTGATATGCTGTTAGAAGTTAAAAGCAGGAATATTTTAATTTATATTTTTAAACGTAATACTAAAAACATGTTGTACTACAGGAGTGTAGGAACACTACTTATAATTAGAAAAAGTAAAGAAACGAAGTCTTTGTGGCAGGAGGCCAGCATGGCTTCAAAGACTTCACAACTGGAAACAACCTTTAAAGGTGGTGACGTCCTCCCCAGACGAAACAATGGGAGGAGAAAAATGCATGAGTCGCGGGGTGAGAGACAGGTGTGCATGACACATCCAGGCAACGGGGATGCTCAGGTGTCCTGAGGACATAGGTGCACAAGACGGCATGAGGAGATGAGGCTGTGGCCGCAAGGCAGTCATCAAAGGACCTTGTACTTAGAGGAGCTGAGGCTTGACCTTGTCACCCATGCGTTCTGGGGTTTTCTTATCTGTTTTAATATTTTCAGGTTTTTTTCAGGTGTGTAATACATGCACATAGTAAAAAATTAAAAGCAAATCCTAAAGGTATATTTGTAAAATGTAAGAAGGTAAGCCTCTCTCCCAATATGCACTCCTGACTGTAAGCTCCTCACTGTTACTCTTTCTTTCTCCAGGAAGGACTTACTATTACCAATGTCCGGTATGCATCCTCTCAGAGGTGATGCACAAAAATACACACAAACATACACATGCACAAACACACACGTACATATACAAACACAAATATACACATACACAAACACACACAACACAAGCACACACATACATACACAAACACAAACACACATGCACAGCACATGAACACAAATGCACAAACACATAAACAACACACAGAAACACACACATATACATAAACACACACATCCATACACAAACATAAACACACACACATACACAGGCACACATACATGTACATACACACAAACATTCACACATACACACACCCCAGCACACACATAACCAAATAAAAACACACAAAATACACATGGATGCACATATAAAAATGCACATACACACAGACACATAAATGCACAAACACACATGCAAACAAACACATGAACACACAAATACACATACACACACAAATGTATACACACACACACACACACACACACATTCCCATAAATGGTAGCAAACCGTAGACAATTTTTTGCAATGTACCTTTGCACTTAACAATCATGTCCAGTTAGGTTTCCCTGATCCAAACTCAAAAAGCATTCATGCATGATTGATGTATTATGATGGCATTCAGATCAGCCCTGGTGGCTCACACCTGTAATCCCAGCACTTGGTGAGATGGAAGGAGGATTGCTTGACCCCAGGAGTTCGAGACAAGCCTAGTCAACATAGCAAGACCCCATCTACACACACACACACACACACACACACACACACACACACACACAATTAGCAGGGTGTGGTGGCACATGCCTGAGGTCCTAGCTACTTAGCTACTTGGGAGGCTGAAGTGGGAGAATCGCTTGAACCTGGGAGGTTAACGCTGCAGTGACCTATGATCTCACCACTGCCCTCCAGCCTGGGTGACACAGTAAGACTCTGTCTCAAAAAAAAAAAGAAAGAAAAGAAAGAAAATATTGAGCACCCTCCAAAAAACAGCAAGGAACGGGAGAGACAGGACAGGAAAGCAGCAAAGCCATGCAAGGTTGTAATTCCAGGTGAAATCCCACAGTGGCAAGATGGGCTACATAATTTGCAAAGCTCTATGTAAAACAGAAATTTCCCCTGCTGAAACATCATGGAGGCAATGAAGGCAGGGCCTGAAACAGAGGGGGTTTCTCTGGTGCAGACTGTGTCTGACCACACAGACAGCAGCCCCTTAGCTGACCCTGCCTGGCTCTGATTCTGCACAGGAAGCCTGGACACGAGTGGCATCTCTGAGGGTATCCATCACTTGAGGCAAGGGGCAGGGTTTTCACAGCTCACACAGATTGATCAGTGTCAGCCCAGGGCCCCTGCAGGGTCAGTACACTCCTGCACTGCCAGCTGCAGAGTCCCAACAGGAGCCTCCTCCAGAGCAGCAGATACTGTCTGTGAGGGCAGAAGCAGAGCAAGCTGACCAGCAGTGCACCAGATGTGGGGGAAGAGTCTGAGGAGCTCAGGGTCTGTGCAGGACAAGGGCAGTGTCTGTTACCACTGTGTATCCTGGAGACCTCCCCATATCTGTTCAGAAAGCACTGTGTATTATTTGGAGTGATTGCAAACTACTTTGTTCAACCAGTGACCCCATTGATGGGCCTTTGGATGTTTCTAGGCTTTTTCTGGCATAGAGCACCATACTGTGATGATTATCCCTAGTTTTGTGTCATTCCACACATATGACAGTTTTGTCATATGAGAATTTTTTTTTTATAATTTCAATAGCTTTAGGAATACAAGTGGTTTCTGGTTCCATGGATGAATCGTGTGGTGGTGAAGTCTGAGCCTGTAGTGTACTTATCACCTGAATAGTGTGCACTGTATCCACCAGATAACTGGAACAAATCTGGAAGCATCACATTACTCAACTTCAAATTGTACTACAAGGCTATAGTAACCAAAGCAGCATGGTATTGGCATAAAACTAAATATGTAGACCAATGGAGTAGAATAAAGAGCCTAAAAATAAAACCAAATACAGCCAACTTATCTTTGATAAAGAATATAGAAACATAAATTGGGGAAAGGACACCATATTCAATAAATGGTGCTTGGAAAATTGGATAGCCCCATGTAGAAAAATAAAACTGGATCCCTATCTCACACCATATACAAAAATTAACTCCAAATGAATTAAAGACCTAAATCTAAGACCTAAAACCATAAAAATTGTATAAGGAAACTTAGAAAAAAACTATTTTAAACATTGGCCTGGCAAAGGATTTATGACTAAGATCTCAAAAGCAAATGCAACAAAACCAAAAATAAATAAAGTTGCCTCTAACAGCCTCAGAGAAAACTTATTTGGAAACCAACTTACAAAAGCCATTGAAAACTTTGTTCCATAAACAGAGGGAACACAGGAGTCAATGATGCTCACACTTCATGAACCTCACTGCTGTTATATTTTAAGGTGCACGCCTGGAGCTCCATTTAGAGAAAAAAGCAGCTCTGAAGATCACATCCCAGGGTTCCGTCTGATAGGTGAGGGCTGCCCCTTCAGGATGTTCCCATAAATGAGGCACAGAGAAGATGAGGAGGCCCAGACATAATTCTCATGGAAAACTCCTGTCTTTATGAGTTAAAGACACACGGAATAAGAGTGAACATGAGAATTAAAGAGCAATTAGAAACACCTAAAACTATAAAAGGAATATCGACCTGCAATTCCAAACAGTTCAACCACTGGTCAAACATTGAAGATGAGAGTGTGAACAGCAGATGTGTCTTCATTGATTTCCCTGTTAATTTTATCCTAAATCCTGGAATGCACTACCTAGGGGACATATTTGATTAAAAAAATGTATTTATTCTTAGTATGTAAATCATGAGAAGGTTATCAGACAACTATACCTTATTGCAAATTAATTTAATTATATTGTTTTATTCCTATAAATCAATTTATGATCAATGTTATGCCAAAGCAACCAGGAAATAGAAGCATACATTAATCTATGGGATCATGTGAAGAAATCAGATAACTTGATGTAAGTTGATGAACTATTAGGAGTATGATTACTTTCTGTGAGTCATGATTAGGTCAGGCACAGAGAAAGGTCCAAATGACATTTGCTTACATGGAATACAATTTGTTTTTTCTCTGCATACCATGTTGGGTAGCTGGCCTAGGTGTCTGTGCTCCCAGTGTGTGTTCTGGGGCTGCTCTGTCTCAATGATATGCCATGGGTTGACTCAGTTCCCAAGTCCACCTTGTGCTCCAAGAATGTGCTGCCATTCCACCCCACAGGAGGGAGAGCAGTGGGGAGAGGCAGACCACTTTCTTTAAGAATGTGTTCTAGAAGTTGATACTGCATTTTCACTTATATCTCTTTGATCAGACCCTAGTGCAGGCTGAGTATCCCTAACTTGAAAACTTCACATTCAAAATGCTCCAAAATCTAAAACCTGAGCACCAACATGATTCTCAAAGGCAATGCTCATTGGAGCATTTCAGATTTTGGACTTTCTGATTAGATGTGCTCAACTGGTAGTATAATGTAAATATTCCAAAATCCAGGCAAATCTCAGACCCGGGACATAGCTGGTCCCAAGCATTTTGGGAAAAAGACACAACATATACAAAGCCCTGCAAAGGAGGCTGAGAACTGTAAACTGCATTCCTGGTAGACATTTGTCCATGGTGTTAATTTTTGTGGCTGCTGTGACAAATGACCCAAATGTGTTGGCCTTAACACATTTATATCTTATAGTTCTGGAAGTCAAAAGTCTAAGATCCGTTTCCCAACTCCAGAAGCAAGTGTTCCTCTAAAGGCTCCATGGGGGCAAGTGCTCCCTCCAGAGGCTCCGTGGGGGCAAGTGCTCCCTCCAGAGGTTCCGTGGGAGCAAGTGCTCCCTCCAGAGGCTCCGTGGGGGCAAGTGCTCCCTCCAGAGGCTCCGTGGGGGCAAGGGGTCCCTCCAGAGGCTCCGTGGGGGCAAGTGCTTCTCCAGAGGCTCCATGGGGGCAAGTGCTTCCTCCAGAGGCTCCATGGGGGCAAGTGCTCCCTCCAGAGGTTCTGTGGGGGCAAGTGCTCCCTCCAGAGGCTCCGTGGGGGCAAGTGCTCCCTCCAGAGGCTCCGTGGGGGCAAGTGCTCCCTCCAGAGGTTCCGTGGGGGCAAGTGCTCCCTCCAGAGGTTCTGTGGGGGCAAGTGCTCCCTCCAGAGGCTCCGTGGGGGCAAGTGCTTCTCCAGAGGCTCCGTGGGGGCAAGTGCTTCTCCAGAGGCTCCGTGGGGGCAAGTGCTCCCTCCAGAGGCTCCGTGAGGGCAAGTGCTCCCTCCAGAGGCTCCGTGGAGGCATCTGCTTCCCTGCCCCTTCCCACTTCTCAGGCTCCTTGGCTTGCACCCCTTCCTGTGTCCCCAGTCCAGCAGGGTAGCATCGAGACTCAGTGGGCACCCCCTACCCTGTGCTGTAAATGCCTTTCCGCCTCCATCTCATAAAGACACATGTGGCTGCATTTAGCCCCCACGTGGGTAACCCAGGAGAATCCCCATCTCAACAGCCTTACCCTAATCACATCTGCAGTCTCTTTTGCCACATAGAATAACAGAAACAGCCTCCAGGGACTAGGACCTCGGGCCATGTAGAGTAACAGACACAGGCTCCAAGGATTAGGATCTGAGTATCTTGGGGACTGTTATTCAGCCTGCCACGTCCACTGAAATTCTTTCTGGATTGAGGAAGAAGGAGCCGGAAACACTAGAGCTCTAGGGGCTTTTGCTGTGGAGGGGAAGCTGGAGTCTGAGGACGAAGGCTGGGCAGAACTGGAGAGAGGGGGTGGGGACAGCAAAGACCCTCAGCCCTGACCCTGTCCTCAGCCGCCCTCCCTCCTGTGAAGGGAAAGCTGTCCCTCTGGAGCAGCAGGCTGTGTGGAGAAGCCTCTGAGGACTGAGGCATGGGATGAGCCTGAGTCACTGTGCTCTCCTCGGGGGAGGGCCCATCCTACCCACTTGCCACGTCGTTTCCAAAAAGTCCAGTGATAAAGATGAATATTTCATGATGCCTTTGAAGCAGCCAGAATTCCACACGGCGCCCTGCCTGCCTAGGCCTTCTTCTGACTCTTCAAAGTGGAGCAGAGACGAGTCCCAGGCCCCCTGGAGGCAGCGGCCTGAAGGTCTTGCTCTCCCTTTCATCTCCATCCAGGGCAGGCACAGCCGCCGCGCCCTCCCAGCCCTCCTGCTCCCGCCCACCGCTGGGTGAGCCTCTGCTTCCAAGCAGTTGGGGACCCAGAGCTTGTCACCAGTTCGAGTACAGAGACGTGAGTTCGTGGAATTTATCCGCAAGCCAGAGCCAAGCTCAGTGGGAACAAATGGCTGGAGTGCTTCAAAGACAGAACGCTTTCTATCGCTGTCCTCTGGTAGGGCCTCACCCAACCACACTGTGCCACCCCCGTTGGGGTGGAAGCAAAGGTGGCCTTCAGCTGCAATGTTTAATCTCACATGAGGCAAAGAGACAACTTTCCTCTCTTCCTTCATAAAAGAACCCAGAAAGCAAGTCAGCGCACTCCTTAATTGAACAGACTTTGAGGATGAGACTTATCCACAGGCGTCTTATTTCCTCTGTGTGGTCTACATTCGGAGGAAAGCAGAGAGAGGTCATGTTATAACCATTTGCGATTAATCTTTCCAGAAAAAAGGAAAAGTTATTACCTGCTGAGTGTCTGGTGTCCTCAGCCCCAGGAGGGGGATCTGATGGAAAGTTTGACATGGTAAATAACTAATCTTATGATGTAAAACAAAAATTATAATTCCAGGTTATTTCTAAAACCCAATGTTATTGCAACTGCTCTGGCATCATCAGCACGTATGTGATCCAGGACTCTTGGCACTGGTTTGCCCGTGATTCCTCCACCTTCCACGGGGGGTGCAGCCCCATCGTGTGCCTCCTGTGCTGCTGGGGATGGAGCAGACCCTGGGCTGAGACGGACACAGTCATCCTCTTCTGCTGTTTTAGGGCTGAGCCACTGAGCAAGCGATGGCATGTGGAATAAACGCTGGGGGTAAGCAGGTGTGAACGGACATGAATTCAGAATGCATAAAGCCAGTTCCAACAGTGCACGTCATTTCATCCTGATCCGCAGGTGTTCCGACATATCCATGACTCAAGGCCCTGCAGAGATAAAGCGAGAACAGAGCTGTTGTTCATTACGTACTTGATTCCAGAGACTCTTTTTTTTTTTTTTTTTTTTTTTTTTTTTTTTGTCGGAGTTTCGCTCTTGTTACCCAGGCTGGAGTGCAATGGCGCGATCTCGGCTCACCGCAACCTCCGCCTCCTGGGTTCAGGCAATTCTCCTGCCTCAGCCTCCTGAGTAGCTGGGATTACAGGCACACGCCACCATGCCCAGCTAATTTTTTGTATTTTTGGTGGAGACGGGGTTTCACCATGTTGACCAGGATGGTCTCGATCTCTTGACCTCGTGATCCACCCGCCTCGGCCTCCCAAAGTGCTGGGATTACAGGCGTGAGCCACCGCGCCCGGCCTGATTCCAGAAACTCTTTAACACAGTTCCAACATGTTTATCTTCCAAAGGAAGAGAAATCTTGGACGGCATGAGTAGCCAGTGGTTGAATTCCCTCCGGCATCCCAAGCACTGCTGTACGAAGTATCCTATTCCCAGCTAGCCCACCTCCAGTCCAGACTGCTTCCACCCAGCCAGCTCTCCCCATTCCTTCTGGTCAGGAATACAAGCCCTCATGCTCGCATTTTCCAAGCCACAGATTTCTGTATGAGTTATTTGCTTCCCTAAGCCAAGCAGAACTCACACCATTACTGGGTTCTGGCATATCACCCTGAGAGAAAATAACTCCTCAGAAACAACTCCCAGCCTTATCTGCATGCCCAGAAGTTTAATGGGTGCTCGGCCTGGATGACAAAATAATCTGCACAACAAACCCCAGGACACAAGTGTACCTATGTAACAAACCTGCACGTGTGCCCCTGAACTTAAACATAACAAAAGCTAAATTAAAAAAAAAAAAAAAAAAGCCTTGTGAAGGCCGGGAGTTGCTTCTATAGAGTTGTTGTCTACCAGCACGTTGCAGGGAAGACCAGGAAGGATGGGAGCTGGGGGAACTTGCCAAAGCCCACGCAGCTCGTAATGGGATTTTAATCCCAGCTCTCCATGATCTGCACTGCTTTCAAGTCCATTTCGTGATTTTATTTAAATCATCTGTTTCCTTTAGGTTCTTCCGTACCACACAACTACCAGAATATACCTAGCATTCAAAAACAGGCCTCATTCAGCACAGAACTTGTCTGTTCAGTTCTTTACACCTTGAGTGGCTGTTCATTGGCCAACAGATGCACAAGAGCTTTCTTAGAAGAGCGCTGACTCATCTTTACAAACTGCAGCCACCAATGTGTGCACCTGCGTCCTCGGTGCAAGAATTCACTTGCTGAGCTGCAGACTCTCCCAGGCTTTCTTCTGTGCCTGTGCTGCTGTTTTTCCCTGGAGCCTCTTCCCACCCCCAGGCCCACTCATCTGGTTCCCACTCTCTTAGCCTTTAAGACTCAGCTTTCTGCAAATTCCTCTGGGAAGTGCCTTCCTGTTCTGAAAGACGGGCAGGAGTGCCTGTCTCAGTCCCTCCGGCTGCCACCAAAAAACACCACAGATTGGTTGGCTCCAGAACAAGGAAAATGTGTTCCTCACAGTTCTGGAGGCTGGCTGGGAATTTCAAGAACAAGGTGCCAGTAGACTCAGTGTCTGGGCAACTTCCTGGTTCATAGATGGTGCCCGCCGTGTGCGTGCCCACCGTGTGCATCCTTGCATGGCAGAAAGGGCGAAGGAGCTCTCTGGGACTCTTAGAAATGCGCTGATCCCATTCATACGGTTCCACCCTCATGACTTCAGCACCTCCTGAAGGCCCGCCTCATACCGCCATCCCCTGGGGAGAGGGGCTTTTGACACCTGGATTTCATGGGAACACAGACATTCAAGCCACTGAGTGCCCCTTTTCTGCACTTCACCATCCCCTACATTCTCCACCCCACGGCACCTCCACGATGCATCCAGCTGCTTCCTTCCTCGTCCCACTTAGGGACTGGCCATCAGTCTATTCATTTCATATCGCTGACCTGCTTATCCTCCATCTTTAATGTCTTGTCTACTTTTGATTTTCTAAACTTACCTCCTTATCTAGCAAACGCCTGCTCCTCTTTCGAAGCCTGCGCTGTACCGTTCTGTTACAAATACAGTCACATCATGAGATCCTCTGCTCCCACTTTGGGAAGAACTTCTGCTTCTCTGGCGACATGTGTGCCACTCCCAGCGGGGCTCTACACTGGCCTGTCAGCGTCATGGCTCAGCTGTGGGCCCACGTTCCTCTTAGACTGTGGCCACCATGCATTTTCCTCATTCCAGGGCTGGCGATTTCTGACCCTGGCTGGAACCGTGTCCCAGGAATTAATAACCCTGCCCTGTGCTGGGACGCTCACCGAAGGTGGAGCCCAATGAGAACCGTGCGGAATAGTTCATTCAGACTGTGGACGGCAGAGGTTTAGCTGAGGGCACACCAGGGTATGAAAGATGTGACAAAAATGTTTAGTCAACATGAAAACATGATCACTGTCCCTTCCGTAGGTTCACTGTCCCTCATCCTCTCATCTTCTGAGCCCACACTTTGTCTTCTGGATTTACCATTGACCTCGTGTGAGGCCAGGACAAGAGGGGCCATGGCTCCCAGGGTCTCCGTCACCTCTGTCACTGGCAGGGGGCCTCGACTGTGTTTATTCGGTTTTATTGTGAAAGTGCAAGGCCTGCTCTGACTGTTTGCTTTCGTGTCATCTTATCCTGCGACACCTCATTTTATCCCGTGTGGTCTGTCTCATTGCCGTGCTTGGAGTGGGGACAAGGCGTTGAAAGCAGGAATTCATCACATGGTTGTGATGAAAGTCTTCTTTCCTTTTCATAACCTTTCACTTCCTCATCTAAACCACATATCCCCTAAAAAGCTAAAAGACGGGAACACTCCTCTCAGTGCACGCTGTCTTCAGTGGTCACCCTGTGCTATAAAAACACTGTGCATCAGAAGGGATTGCTCCCCGTGAGCTCATTCATATCTACACATTTTTAGATTTAGATGCTGTCCTCATCCTCAGGAGCAAGGTAGTTGCCCCAGGGGTTGCTTCTGGGGGTGCGGGCCCTGCAGAGGCGTGGGGAGCAGAGGCCCGTACCAGGACGTCTCACAGGCCCACGGTGTCTCAGTGGCGTTGACCCAGCACTCACCCCCAGCCCCTGGTGCCCTGCAGAGAGAGGCCATCCCCGTTGTGCAATCGGCCTTGCAGAAGCCACCTCCTCACTCAGGGAATATGATCCAGTCTCCCTCTGCTAGGTGACTCATCTCCAGGCTTTCATCTTCTTGACAGGCAGGGTTTTGTCTGTAGCTGACTCAAAATATTCTTTCCATTTCATCATAGTTTAATATTTTATAGACTTGTGTTCTTCAACAAATAATTAAAACCATCCTTAGCCTCTCAGGGTTGGAGTCCATTGAGAAAAGTCTAATAAGATGCTTCCTGATATGACACACGGCCATTGTATATGCTCAAGCATTTTACATTACTCATCTGACATCTAAGCTTGACATTTAAACTTTAAAAGGGGGCTTTATTACCAAACAACTATTGAAAAATGATTAAAACATTCAAAGGAGTTACTAACAAGAACATTTTATAAATACAACTAAATCAGATGGCTTTAATTCATTTATTGCAGGATAATAATTAGAATTAGGTGGCTTAAAATCAGAATCCCAGAGCAAAACATTTTCTTTGCCCTCATGAATTTCTTACAGTTTAAATAATTTCTGCACTGATGTCAACACCATTTCTAAGATGGAGTTTCCTTACATGAAAACAAAAAAGAAGATTTCCACAACTTCAAATATTCTACAAAAATTTTCCCAGTACAGACATATTTCATAATCACCAAGAAATACTCCAATGTGTGAATGATTCTTGTCAAACAAATAGCATCAGCTCAAGCTCTAAATCTATATCTTTCCTAAAATAACCCAAAAAATCCACATATAGAAACTGGACTTGAATTTTTTTTTTTTTTTGGAGACAGAATCTTGTTCTTGTCGCCCAGGCTGGAGTGCAATGGCATGATCTAGGCTCACTGCAACCTCTGCCTCCCGGGCTCAAGCGATTCTCCTGCCTCAGCCTCCCAAGTAGCTGGGATTACAGGCACAAGCCACCACGCACCGCTAACATTTTTGTGTTTTTAGTAGCAATGGAGTTTCACCATGTTCGCTAGGCTGGTTTCAAACTCCTGACTTCAAGTGACCACCCACCTCAGCCTCCCAAAATGCTGGGAGTACAGGCGTGAGCCATTGTGCCCGGCCCTGGACTTGATATTTTTAAGAGAATATGTTGAGGTATAATTTACCTACCATGTAATGCATGTACTTTATGCATAGAGTCAATGAGTTTTGACAAATGATATGCAGAATTACCACTACAATCTGTATCAGAATTACCATCGAGATACAGAGCATTTCATCACCCAGAGATGCACATGTACCCCACTGCCAAACTCCCTGACAGACTTTGCCCCCTAAAATACTGATTTGCTGTTGAGCACTATAAACTCGTTTGTCCTTTGCTAGAATTTCTTGTAAGTTGAATTACACAATATTTAACCTTTTGTTTGAACTTTGAAAGCTTTATTGGTCCATGATTAAAATAAACTAGACATAATTAAATTGTACAATTTGATAAATGTTTGCATGTGTATCTATGAAACCATCAACGCAACCAAAATAACGAATGTAACCATCATCCCCAAAAAGATTTCTCCTGCCTTTGTGTGTGTGTGGCCCCTCTCTCTGGCACCTCTCTGCCTCCCTTAAACCTCAGAAAATCACTGATCCACTTTCTGTCACTGTGGCTGGCTTGAATTCTCTGCAGTTTTACGTAAGTAGAACCATACAGTGTGCACCGTTTCCTGTCTGGCTTCTTTCCCTCAGCATGCAACTGTTTTGAGATTCATTCATGCTGTTGAAGGTTCCAGTTGTCTGTATCATTTCATTGCTAAACAGTATTTCATTCTACGGATATTCCACAATCTGTTTACCCATTCACCTTTTGATAATATTTTTAGCTGTTTCCAGTTTTTGACTCTCACAAGTAGAGCTGCTATGAACATTTATGCCCAAATCTTTATTAAGGCAAAGCTTACATTTCTCCTGGGTAAGCACTAAGAGTCAGAAAAGCCAGACAATCTGGGGAGTGTCTGTTTAGCTTTTGACAGAACTGCCAAGCTCTTTTCCAAACTGGTTGTATCATTTCACATTTCCGATAGCAGTGTGTGAGAGTTCTAGTTCCTACATGTTCTCACCAACACTTCAGCCAGTCTCTGAAGTTATAACTATTCCCACAGGTATGTCATGCTCTTTCTGCATGTTTTAATTTGCATATCCCTGATCTTTAATAATGTAGAGCACTTTTTAATGCACTTTTAAATGCAGTGAACTTGAATATATGACAATAAAAACTTCCAAACTAAAATGAAAATAGGAAAACAAATGAAAATTAGAACAGAATATCAAAGGGTTTGGGAATACATTTATAAGATTTTATATGCATATGATTAGAATAGTAGAAGGAAAAGGAAAAAATGAGAAGAAATATTTGAAATAATAATTACCAAGGATTTTTCCAATTTAATGACAGACATTAAACCACAGATCCAGAAAGTTCACAGGACAACAAGGATAAATATTATAATAATGATAATTAATTATAATAAGGTTAAAACATAAGCATATCATACCTAAGCTATAGGAAATCAAAGACAAAAAGAAAGCCTTGAAAGACATCAGAATGGAGAGACAGCTGATCTGCATGGGAACAAGGATAAGGCTTACAACAGAGTACTCTTTGAAACTATGCAAGCAAGACAGTGGAATGAAATATTTAAAGTGTCGACATAAAAAATACACAGTAAAAAGTATATTACAAAAGTAAAGGGGAAATAGTAATTTCCTACAGAAACAAAAACTAAAGGATCCATCACCAGCAGATCTGTGCAAGAAATGAAAGAAGTTTTTTTTTGTTTTTTAATTGTACTTTAGGTTCTGGGGTACACGTGTAGATCATGCAGGATTATTGCATAGGTACAATGTGGTTTGCTGCCTCCATCTCCCTGTCACCTATATCTGGCATTTCTCGCCATGTTATCCCTTCCTAACCTCCCTGCCCCCTGCTGTCCCTCCCCTAGTCCCCCCACAACAGACCCCAAGTTTTTAAGAAAGAAGAAAAATGATACAGATCAGAAATTGAATCTACCTAAAGAAATGAAGAGGATTAGATAAGAAATAAATGAAGGTAAAACAAAATCCTGTATTTTTCTTAGTTTTAACTGATCTAAAATATAACAATTTATTTTAAAAAGTAATAGTAACAATGTATCGGGTATCAATAGCATATGGGTAAATGAAGTCAACAAGAATGTTATAAAGGGCAGCAGGAAAGTATTGGGAATACTTGATTGTAAGTTAACTACCCTATCTGTGAATTAGTACAGCGGTATTTGAAAGTAGACTTATATTAGTCAGAAATACACATTGCAAACCCTGAGACAACAAATAATATCTTTCAAAAGAAGCATAATTAATATACTAAAGAGGGGTAATAAGATGAAAAAATTTAGTCCTATATCTAAAAATCTTTACTGAAGCCAAATTTAAATTTTTATATTAAAGTAATAATGGCCTGTTTGCCCAAACATAGATTTTCAAATATTTCTTTAATGCATGTGAATTGGGATACAAAGTTTTTCACAATATACATGTATAGCAGTTTGCTTTAATTTTTTGAAGCAGGGCTTAATGAGCATTTTTAGAATCATGCTTACATCAGTCTCATATAAACAGAAATTGTTGGGTCTACTAAATGAACAGTAAAAACTGATTGAGGCTGCCCATGCATGCTTCAACAGGAATCCAGCACACAAATAGATTTCATCAGCATATTCAGTGGAACTAAGGTCTTCTTAGAACTGTGCTTCTGAAAGGCTGAAAATAGAGTCATAGACTGTTAACCTCTTTAGGCCAAAGTTGTATAGGTCTGTTGTACAAAGGCTTCTTTCTCTGCCTGCAGTCAGCACCTAGGGGCCTTCGGTAGGTTCTGCACATCAGTGCTTACCTCTTTGTATTGCAAACCACTTTTAGCATATTTGCAGTACTTCTGTGTATTAACAAAGTATTCTGGTGTCTTGGCAAACTCCTGAAAAGTGTGAGGTCAACAGTCAGAACAATCTTGGGGGCAGGTTGGATAGTGTTTCTTGCTACCCCTGTGGTCATAAATAAATTATCAATAATGGCCACAGTGGCTGGGTGGATAGGGGTTTCTCCAGCCTCTTCCTTTTCTTCAACTTTATTCTCTTCTTCAATCTCAATAGATTTGCCTCAGAGGTATCCTCATTCTTTAAATAGTTGTGTCTGTTTGCTGCCTTCCACCTTGAAGGCTCTCTGTGCTTCACATTTTCATCAGCAAGTTTGCTAAATACTGTTATGATTTGCAATATAGAAGACATTGATCATGTTTCTGAGAAAGTATTTAGCACTATCTTTATTGTTGGTGTACAAAAATGCTTTCAAAACTTAATTATTCAAATGGGCAAAACTGGCTGGGCATGGTGGCTCACGCCTGTAATCCCAGCACTTTGGGAGGCCAAGGCAGGTGGATCACCTGAGGTCAGGAGTTTAAGACCAGCCTGGCCAACATGGTAAAATTCCATCTTTACTAAATATACAAAAATTAGCTGAGTGTGGTGGCTCATGTCTGCAATCCCAGCAACTCAGGGGGCTAACACAGGAGAATCACTTGAACCTGGGAGGTGGAGGTTGAAGATCGCACAACAGCATTCCAGCCTGGGTGACAGAGTGAGACCCCATCTCAAAAAAAAAAAAAAGTGGGCAAAACAAGCTATTTCTTATTTCTTAAATAATAGCTTTATTATCACCCAAAACTACTAACTGATTCGTTAGCTTTGATGAAACTTAATAAGATCTGAGAGCTTTACTCTGAGTCTTCACTCTAGTTTGTATCACATATAAAAAACAATGATAGTCCGCAACACGGTCCCACTTGTTACGCTTTTGGGCTACCCTCAGGTGATGCTATGTATTCTTAGATTCTGGGAGGGGTGAGGTCAATAATGGGGTAAGCATGGCCAACTGTACTATAGGAATCAGCACTCCTATTTCACAACTTAACAACTGCAAAAGAATAGAAACCATACAAAGTATGCTGTCAGACCACAATGAAATTAAACAAGAAATTAATAATAAAGACAGCTTAAAAATTCACAAATATTTAGAGCTCATACTGAGTTGAACAGTTTACCATCAAAATTCATGTTCAACTGAAACCTGTGAAGGTGACTGTATTTGGAAATAGGCTCTTGCAGATGTAGTCACGTTAAAATTAGGTCATAATAAAACCTAATCAAATTATTGTTGTCCTTATAAAAAGGGAGAAATTTGGACACAGATACACAGAGAGAAGACAGTCATGTGAGGATGGAGTTAGAAATTGAAGTTATGCTGACATCCATAGAGCATTTCCTTCAGTAGCTGCAGAATAAACTTTTCAAAAACACAAGGACACTTAAGAAATTTTATCATACCCAGGACAAAATTTGATCTTAGTAACTTTTAAAATATTGAAGTGGTTCACAGCATAATTTTTAACCAAAGTGGAATGAATTACAAAATCAATAACAAAGAGGTAACTTGGAACTCCTAAGTACTTCCATATTAAGCATCAGAGTTTCCAAACAACCCTCATGTATTAATCAGAGTTTTCTAGATAAACAGAACCAACATGGTTGTATTAGCTCTTTCTCACACTGCTATAAAGAACTACCTAAGACTGGGTAATTTATAAAGAAAAGGGGTTTAAATGACTCAGAGTTCCACAGGACTGGGAGGTCCCAGGAAACTTACAATCCTGGCAGAAAGGGAAGCAAACATGTCCTTCTTCACATGGCAGCAGGAGGAAGAAGTGCAGACTAAAGAGGGTAGAGCCCCTTATAAAACCATCAGATCTCGTGAGAACTCACTATCATGCGAACAGCCTGGGAGAAACCACCCCCATTATTCAGCTACCTCCCACTGGGTTCCTCCCACAACACATGGGGATTATGGGATTACAATTCAAAATGCGATTTGTGTGGGGACACAAAGCCAAACCACATAAATGATGTATATATTTATTACAAGGTATTGTCCATGTGATTATAAAGTCTGACATGTCCCACAGCCTGCTTTGTGGAAGCTGGGACCCAGGAAAGACAGTGGTGTGATGTGAAATCTGAGAACCAGTGAGCTGATTGTGTACATTAGAGTCTGTGTCTAAAGGCATTAAAACCAGAAATGTGGAGAGCAGAAAATTGATGCCCAGTTCAAACAAGCAGAGGGAGTGAAATCTTCCCTTCCTCTGTCTTTTTTTTTCTATCAGGCCCTCAGAGACTGAAAGATGACCACTCAAGATTGGGGCAGGAAATGTGCTTTATTTAGTCTACAGATTCAAAGCCTAATCTCTTCCTGAAATACCCTCATAGGCATATCCAGAAATAATGTTTAACCAAATATCTAGGCATTTTGTGATTCAATCATTGAAACATAAAATTATGACACTACAGCCTATAAGAAAAACACAATGAAAATTTTAAAATAGCCTTTTGAACTAAGTGATAATAAAAAATCGTATACCAAAACTCATGAGATACAGTTAATGCTGTGTTTAAAAGCAAATTTAGACACTATTAGTCTAAATTTGTAGTCTAAAAAACATTCTTTTAATGAAAAAATCAAACCCAACTCAAGAGTTAATAAAAAATTAAACTCCAAAAAGCATAAACAGATGTAAGGAGATTTGAAAGATTACAATAAAAAACATAAAATGCAAAAGAAAACATTCTCATGACAGGAGCTACAAAATCAGAAGCTATTTTTTTCAGAAAGGACTAAGAAACAGTCAAAAGGTAGACCCCTGGCAACTTAAATCAAGAGAAAAAGAAAGGTCAAAATAATCAATAACAACAGCAAGGAAAAACAGCCATTTTAAAAGATTAAAATATTGGACTACTTATGACAATGAATTTGCATATTTAGAAAAAAATAATGTCAATTTTAGATGAAAATTTAGAAAAATATTTAAGTGACATGAAAAAATTCTTAGAATAGCACATAATTGTTCAAAAACTGTGTTAGATTATATTTTCACTCTACTTATCTGTTCATTAAGTGGCAGTTTTAAATTTTATGCATTTCAGTTTTTAATGATGTAGATAAAAAACTCTGAACTTTTAAAAAATAAAGTTTTGGTTTGTCAACTCAAGGATGATGAGGTTCATAATTTGGAAAGAACAGCTTTATTTCTCATTAAGGAATGCAGCCTGCAGGTGGCCATTCTCACAGTCTGGGAAGCATAGCCTCCAGCCAGAAGCCAAAAACAGACACTGTGAAGTGGGGGGCGAGGGGGGGGTGGGCAAGGAGGGAAACAGAAGAAGTAGCCAAATGTATATACATAATAAGCTGTAGGAAGACTCACAAATATTTACGGAAGGAGAAACATGCACATCTGCATCTGAGCTTCACGTCCCTTGCAATGTGCCCATGTTAAAAACGTGGTGTTGATAGCATGATCCAAGGTGTTTTTGTCCCTCTGAAGCAGGGGACACAAGAACTCTTATTGCACATTGTTTATAGACTGGTCAGAAGCATTCCATGGTCAGAGGTCTCTTATTAGGCAAGAAGGGAGGAGCAGTGTCAGATAGTTTGTAGATTTCCCTTTAGCCCCTAGAAAAGAAAGCCCAATTATGGTTAGCTGGTTAGGGGGTGTAATGAGGTGTATCTGACCTCCATCCTGTCATGGCCAAGAACTCGGTGTTCAAAGTTTCTCTGGAGTCTTCTTGGCCAGGAGATGGTCTGCTCAATCAGTTGGGGGGCCTTAGAATTCTATTTTTAGTTTAGCCATTTTTGAGCAGTTGTGGGTTTTCTGTAAAATGGAAAGGTAGTGCAGGAAGATCCCATATTTCCTGAATCTAGTTTATTATTAATATCTGTCATATTTCTTAAAATGAATGAACCAATATTGATACGCTATTATTAACTGGAGCTTACACTTCATTCATATTTTCTTAGTTCTTATCTAATCACATATTTCTGTTGCCAGATGCCATCCAGGATACCACATTAAATTCAGTTTTCGCATCGCCAAGATTTCACTCGACCAAGTGTTTCTCAACATTTCTTATTTTGATGCAGAACTTACATAAAATTAAACCAAGCATAATTCCTAAAGTATAGTGCCAGGAAATATGACAAGAAACACTTTTACTTGGCAGATGAAGAAGCTCCATTACATTAATAGATTTCAAATCTGACATAGTTATACCACAACATATATTTTACTGACATAATAAAAATGATAAGCACATTTTGGTATCCAGGCTTGTGGGTACTTACTACTGGAAAAAAAAACTCTCAGTAATAAAACTAAAAGACATTAGCCTTGAAGTGGAAGTAAAAATAAATTTGGGTACTTTATAACTTTGAGTTATTAATAGCATATTCTGAGATAATTTTATAATGATATTATAACAAAATATTTTTCTTATTTATAATCCTATAGAAATATTCAGCAACATCGTTTTTGAGTCAAATGCTCTGGAGATCTACAAGGGTTTTATTTGCGATTTTAGCTGAAGATTAAGCTACTTATATATAAGAGAAAACTCACCATATTGATGTTTATGTTATGTATCAGTAGTTAGCACTATTTAATAGAATTATCATTATAAAAAGTTTTTTTTTCTGCAGTATCCAATACTGAATCTACTAGTCACATGTGGCTACTGAGCCCTTGAAATAGCTAATATGAGTGAGGAACTAAACTTTTTATGATATTTAAGTTTAATTCACTTAAATTTAAACAGTCACATATAACTTATGGTGATTTTATTTAACAGCACCAGATTTTATACTCCAGTTTAATAGAAAACATTTCTCTATTTGATAAAAAAGTAAGACTCAACTATAATGTCTCAGTAATTGATATAAGAAGTTATATGGAAAATTATTAAGGAAATAGAAGTTTTGGTGGGAGTGGAGCAGGACAGCCAATTAGAACCCTCCAACAACTGCCCCCTGCAGGAACAACAAACTGAAAAACTATCCATGCAAAAAAACACCTTTATAAGAATCAGAACATCAGATGGGCAATTATGGTACCTGGTTTTAACATAGTATCAAGGAAAGAGAAATTGAAGAGGGTAGAAAGGCCAATCTTGCATTGCCTACACCACCCGTTCTCCATGTCCTATCAAAGCTGCATGGAAAGATAATCTGTGTGCTTGGGGAAGATAAAGTGAAGTGAATATGGGATGTTGCACTGAAACTCCGTGCTGCCCTGTTTCAGCTGAACACAACAAGGTGAAGAATTCTGTTGGTGACCCTTGCGGGAGCATTTAGACCAGCACCAAGAAGAGAATTCTTAGTCCCAGTGGGAGGAATCTGAGTCCTGGCTGAATCCACCAGCAGCTAACTAAGGTGGTCTGGGGCCCAAAATAAATTTGAGAGGCCATAATGCCACAAAGACTGCAATCCTTGGGCAACCCTAGGTCCTGTGCTGAGCTCAGAGGCAGTGGACTTGGGATGTGACCCACTGAAACATCAGCTTTGGCAGCCAAGGGAGAGCCAGCATCACTGCTCCCTCAACTCCAGGCAGTGCAACTCAAGAAAGAGACTCATCTTGCCTGCAGAAAGGAGAGGGAAGAGTAAAGAGGACTTTTTCTTCTTACTTGGGTACCAGCTTAACTACAGTATAATAAAGCACCAAGCAGAGTCCTGAAACCCCCAATTCCAGTCCTTAGCTCCAATATCCTACATTGTGGTATAAGGAAATGTGCTGTTCTGAAGGGAAGGACCTGGTCCTGGCAAAATTCAGCACCTGCTAACTGCAGAGTCCTTGGGCCGTGATTAAACGTCAGTGGTATACAGGCAGTAGTCCTGGCAGGCCTTACCTGAGACCCAGTACCACACTGGACCCAGTGCAGTGCCAGTGTGGTGGCCACAGGGGTACAGGCATCACTCCTGTCATAACTCCAGGCAGCCCAGTGTGGAGTAAGACCTATTCTGATTGGTGAAAGAGAGGGAAGAGACCTCAAATAATTGTCTAGTAACCCAGAAAATTTTTCTTTATTTTACTCAAGCCCACTGAGGTGGTGCCTCTAGAAGTCAGTAAAAGCTATAATGTTACTGGGTTTAGGGTGCCCCTTGGTACTGATATGGTGGCAGTGTCTACAGGCTTAGATCACAACACTCAATTTCTATTGATTACATGGAAAATCTCTTCAAGAAGGATGGTGCAACAAGCCCTGACTGCTAAAATCGAAATAAATACATAACTCCTCAATGCCCAGACATCAACAAACATACAATACATAAGCATTAAGAACATCTAGGAAAACATGACCCCACCAAATGAACTAAATAAAGAATCAGTGACCAACCTCAGAGTGACAGAGATGTGACCTCTCAGACAGAGAATTCAATAATTGTTTTGAGGAATCTCAATGAACTTTAACATAGTGCAAATTCAGAATTCTATCAGAGAAATTTAACAAAGAGATTGAAATTTTTAAAAATCTAGCAGATACCCTAGAGCTGAAAAAAAAAACAATTGGCAAACTGAAAAATGTGTTAGAGCCTGTCAACAGCATAGTTGATCAAGTAAAGAATTAGTGAGTCTGAAGACAGGCTATATGAAACAGACAGAGAAGAAACAAGAATAAAATGAATGAAGCATATCTAGAAGATCTAGAAAATAGATGCAAAAGGCCAAATATAAATTATTTACCTAAAAGAATATAAAATAAGAATAGAAATTTTATTCAAGAAATAACAGAACTTTTCAAACCTAGAGAAAAACATGAATATCCAGATAGAAGAAGGCTATAAAACACCAAGCAGAGTCAACCCAAATGTAATTACCCTAAGGCATTTAATTATCAAACTGTTAAAAGTCAAACATAAAGGAAGAATTCTAAAAGCAGCAAGAAAAAGAAACAAAGTATATAAAAGAGCTTCAACATATCTTCCAGCAGACTTTGCAGCAAAAACCTACATGACAAGACAAAGTGGGAAAACATATTCAAAGTCCTGAACAAAATAAACTTCCATTCTAGAATATTATATCAAGAAAAATTATTCCTCAAACATGAAGGAGAAATAAAACCTTTCTGAGACAAACAAAAGCTGAGGGATTTTATCAATATCAGACCTGTCCCACACACACAAAAAAAAATTCTAAATGAATTTCTTCGATTTGAAAAAAGACATTAGCAAACAACAAGTTGTCTGAAAGTGCAAAACTCACTAACAATAGTAAATATACAGATAAATACAGAATAGCCTAGCATTATCATTGTAGTGTGTAAACCAGTCATATCTTAAGAAGATTAAAATATAAACCTATCAAAAATAATAACTACAACAACTTCCTAAGAGATAAATAGTATAAAAAGATATAAATAGAGCCCACAAACACTCAAAAGCCAGGAGAAGAGGGTAAAGTTCAAGTGTAGACTTTTCTGGGATTTGTGTGTGTGTGGGTGTGTGCTTGTTTGTCTGGTTTCATTAATAATTAGAATAATGTCATCAGTTTAAAATAACTGGCTAAAAGATGTTATTTGCAAGACTCATGGCAACAACAGAACAAAAAACTGTAACAGATACACAAAAAAAAAATAAAAAGCAATAAATTTAAACATGTTACCAGAGAAAATTACTTTTACACAAAGGAAAACAGAAAGGAAGAAAAAAAGAAAAAGAAGATCAATAAGACAACCCCAAACCAAATAACAAAATGACAGCAGTAAGTTCTTACCTATCAATAATAGCACTGGAAGTGAATAGACTACATTCTCCAATCAAAAGACAGAATGGCTGAATAGATTTTCAAAAATCAAGACCCCAGTTTGGGTGTCTTGGCTTATGCCTGTAATCTCGGCACTTTGGGAGGCCAAAGAAAGTGGATCTCTTGAGCCCAGGGACTTGAGACCAGCCTGGACAACATGGCAAAACTGCATTTCTAAACACACAGACACACACACACACACACACACACACACACACACACACACACAAAGATTAGACAGACATGGTGTAGTTCCAGCTAACTATTAGGGAGGCTGAGGTGGGAAGATCACTTGAGCCCAGTTAGTCAAGGCTACAGTGAGTTGTGAGCATGCCACTACACTCCAGCCTTGGTAATAGAGTAAGACGGTGTCTCAAAAAATAAAAAATAAAAAAGCAAGACCCAACTATATGCTGCCCACAAGAAACTTACTTCACCAATAGAGACACACATAGACTGAAATAAAGGAATGAAAAAAGATATTTAATGCCAATGGAAACCCAAAACAACAGTGTAAGATTTATTGCCGAGGTAAAATGAGGAAACTGAGGCAAGTATAAAAAAATGAGAAGCTAATTTATTCAGCTCCCGGGCAAGGTTCTGTGGTCCAGGAAGACACCAAAGAAGTCGCACCCGGTTGTTCAGGTTATGGGGTTTTATGGAGAGGGAAAGTGATTGATTGGCTATTGGGGAAACAAAGCGAAGGCAATTTTATTGGCTGTCAGGAAGCAGGAAATGCCTGGAACTAGTTGCCATTGGTAGGCGGGCAGGACTTTGGGTAAGTGGGCCTTGATTGGCTGTTGGGGAAACAAAGTGAAGGCAATCTTATTGGCTATTAAGAAGCAGGAAATACCTGGAGCTAGTGGTCATGGGTAGGTGGGTGGGACCTTGGGTAAGCAGACCTTCCAGGGACATACAGAGCAGACTGCTACCAGGCAGGGTCTGATGGGGCTTCTTTAAAAATTTTTCTGCAGGGCTTTTCAACAGCAGGCTGGGGGTTGGGTGCATGATTTAGTGCTGAATGTGGGCTTGGGTCTAGTATATGGAGGCGGGTGCGGGGAAGCCATGTGGTGAGGCCAGGTAACGAGCTTGGGTGATGACTCAGTTATCAGGCGCAGAGAGAAATGGATGTGCCCGTTTAACCCTCTGTGAGGCAGCCAGCCTTACAAAAAGGACTGCTTATATTTATATCAGATAAAATGGATTTGAAGAGAAAATCATTAAAAAGAGGGAAAGAAGTTCATTTTATAGTAATAAAAAGGATCAATTCAGAACATGATATAACAAATGTAAATATATATGCACTCAACACAAGAGCACTCAGTTACAAAAGCAGGTATTAATGGATCTAAAGAGGAAGATAGACCCCAATACATTAATAGTTGGAGGTGTCAATACCTAGAAATTAAGCAATATGTTCCTAAATGTCCATCGGGTCAACGAAGAAATTAAGAAGGAATTTGTTTTAAAAAATGGAAACAAATGCTGGAAACATATAGGATACCAAAACATATAGGATATAGCAAAAGCAGTACGAAAGGGGAAGTTAATAGCATTAAATGCTTATGTCAGAAAAGTAGAAAACTTTCAAAGAAACAACTTAGTGATTCATCTTTAATAAACTAGAAAAGCAAGAGTAAACCAAACAAAATTTTACTAACCAAAATTAGTACAAGAAAAGAAAAATAAAGATCAGAGAAGAAATAAATAAAATTAAGACAAAAATACCATAAATCAACAAACCTGAAAGTTAGTTTATTTAAAACATAAATAAAATCTACAAATTTTTAGCCAGGATAACTAAGAAAAAAAGAGACCCAAATAAATAAAATCAGAGATAAAAAGGAAACATTATAACTGATACCACAAAAATTCAAGGGACTATTAGAGACTATTGTAAGCCCTATATGCCAATAAATTGGAAAATGTAGAAATATAGATAAATTTCTAGACATATACAACCTACCAAGATTGAATCATGAAGGGGTAAAAAACTTAAACAGACCAATGACAAGTAACAAGATAGAAGCGGTAATAAAATGTCTCCTATTAATAAAAATAAAAGTCCATGACCTGATGGCTTTGCTGCTGAGTTCTGCCACACATTTAAAAAATGAATACCAACCCTATCCAAACAATTCTAAGAAAATGAGGGGAAAGGAATACTTCCAAAGTCACTTTATGAGGCCAGTATTACCTTGATACTGAAACCAGACAAAGACACATCAAAAAAACAAAAGACGAAGAAAAGACAGGAAAACTACAAACCAATACATACACTCAAAAATCCTCAACAAAATACTGGTAAACCAAACCTGACAACGCTTTAAAAAGATCATTTATCGTGATCAAGTGGGATTTAAGGATGGGATTCCAATGATACAAGAATAGGTTAAAATACTTAAATTCATAAATGCCTACACTGTATCAAATGAAGGTCAAAAATTGTGTGATTATTTCAACTATTGCTGAAAAATAATTCAATAAAATCAACATTTCTTCAAAATATAAACTCAAAGTACTTGATAAAATCCACATGTGACAAACACAGAGGTAGTATTATACTGAATGATGTAAAACTGAAAGACTTTCCTCTAAGATCTGGAACAAGAAAAGGATGGCCAAGTGGTTTTCAAATTGGAAAAAATGAAGTCAGATTATACCTTTTTTTTTGCAGATAATATGACCTTATGTCATTTTATATATATATATGTATATGTGTGTGTGTATATATACATATATATATACATATTAGATAAACCTACAGATTACATCAAAAATTCATAGAGCTGATAAATTCAATAAAGTTTCAAGATACAAAGTCAACATAAAAATATCAGTAGCCTTTCTATATGACAATACTGAGCAACCTGAAAAAGATACCAAGAATGTGATCTCATTTACAATAGATACAAATAAAACAAAATACCCAGGAATAAACTTAACCAAATAAGTGACAGACCTCTACAATAAAAACTATAAGACATTGGTGAAAGAAATTAAAGAGGACACCTAAAAATGGAAAGATATTTCATGTTCATGGATCAGAATGATTAATATTGATAAACTATTCATACTACCCAAAGCAATCTATAGATTAAATGTAGTACTTATTAAAATATCAATAACATCCTTCACAGAAATAGAAAAAATAATCTTAAAATTTATATGGAGCCACACACACACATGAACAGAATAGCCAAGGCCATCCTGAGCAAAAATAACAAAATTGAACTTCAAATTATGCTACAAAGCTATATTAACCAAAATAGCATGGTACTGGCGTAAAAACAGACACATAGACCAATGGAACAGTATAGAAAACACAAAAATATTGATGCATTTATAATAAACTCATTTTCAACAAAAATGCAAGAACATACATTGCGTAAAAAAAACTGTCTCTTTAATTAATGGTGATGGCAGAGAATGAAACTAGATGCCTATCTTTCACCCTATTAAAAAAAATCCAAACTAAAATGGAATGGAGATTTAAATTGCAGACCTAAATTATGACATTAGAAGAAAACATTGGGGAAACACTCCAGGACATTGCTCTGAGCAAATATTTATTGGAGTTATACCTCAAAAGCACAGGCAATCAAAGCAAAAATGGGCAAATGGGATTACATCAAGCTAAAAAGTTTCTGCACAGCAAAGGAAACAACCAAAAAGTGATAAGACAACCCACAGAATGAGAGAAAATATTTGCAAACTACCCATCTGCCAAGAAATTAATAACCATAATACACAAGGAGCTGAAACAACACTATAGGAAATAATTAATCTAATCTAAAATATATTTAGCCAAGAGGCTGAAACATCCCTACAAAGAAAACTTCAAAACACTAATGAGAGAAAGCATAGATGACACAAAGAGAAAAGCATTCCATATTCATGGACCAGAAGAATTAATGTAGGTAAAATGACCATACCACCCAAAGCAATCTACAGATTCAATGCAATACCTATCAAAATACCAATGTCATTTTTTCACAGAATTAGAAAAAACAATCCTAAAGTTTATATGGGACCAAAAAAGAGCCCCAAAAGCCAATGCAATCTCAAGTAAAAAGAACAAAGCTAGAGACATCACATCAAATTCTATTACAAGGATATAGAAAACAAAACAGCATGATATATTCATGTCCTTTGCCCACTTTTTAAAAGTATAAAAATAGACACATAGATCAATGGAATACAATAGAGAACCCAGAAATAAAGACCCATATTCCTAGCCAGTTGATCTTTGGCAAAGTGGAAAAGAACATGCACAGGGAAAAGGACATCCTTTTCAATAAATAATGCTGGAAAAATCGGATTGGCATATGTTGAATTTCTCTTTCACCATATACAAAAATCAACTCAAGATGGAGTACACTTATATGTATGACGTGAAACTATAAAAATACTAGAAGAATGCCTAGATAAAACTCTCTGGACATCATTCTACATAAAGAGTTCATGACAAAGACCTCAAAAACACAAGCCACAAAAGCAAAAATAGACAAATGGTACTTAATTAAACTAAAAGGACTTTCTTCACAGCAGAAGAAAAAATCAATAGAGAAAACAGAATACCTGCATAATGAGAGAAAATATTTACAAACAATGCAACTGGCAGAATTTACAAGAAACTTAAACAATTAACATCAACAACAAACTGTTAAAAAGTGAGCAAAGAATATGAGTAGACATTTATTCAAAAGAAGACATAAAAAAGGCCAACAAGCATATGAAAAAATACTCAGCATCACTAACCATCAGAGAAATGCAAATTAAAAGCACAATGAAATATCATCTTACACCAGTCAGAATGACTATTATTAAAAAGACAACAACAGATGTTGGTTAGGATGCAAATAAAAGAGAATGTTTATACACCGTTGTGAATATAAGTTCGTACAATCTCTATGGAATATAGCGTGGAGATTTCTCATAGAACTACCATTGGACCCAGCAGCCCCACCACTGGGCATCTACTCAAAGGAAAATATATCATTACATCAAAAAACATCCGCACTTATATGTTTATTGCAACGCTATTAATAATAGCAAAGATATGCATTCAACCAAAATGTTCATCAACAGAGGATTGAATAAAGAAAATGTGGTGTACATACACAATGGAATTCTATTCTGCCATAAAAAGAATGAAATCATGTCTTTTGCAGCAACATGGATGGAACTAGGGGCCATCATATAAAGTGAAACAACTCACACACAGA
The DNA here is from genome assembly GCF_001604975.1 of Cebus imitator. Lineage (NCBI taxonomy): Eukaryota > Metazoa > Chordata > Mammalia > Primates > Cebidae > Cebus > Cebus imitator. The sequence goes on along the minus strand of NW_016107695.1, from coordinate 523,880 downwards.
AAGTCAAATACCACGTGTTCTCATTTATGTGTGAACTAAATCATGTGTACACATGGGCATAGAATGTGGAATGATAAACACTGGGAAGATGTGGGGTCCAGGGGAAGAGAAATGACTTATTGTGTACATATATATTATTTGGGTGATGGATAAAGTAAAAGTCCAGACATCATCACTATACAACATATCCATGTAATAAAGCTGCACTTGTATCCCTTACATTTGTACAGATAAAAAAATAAAGGCCAGGCATGGTGGCTCATGCAAGTAATCCCAGCACTTTGGGAACCAGAGGTGGGCAGATTGCTTGAGCTCAGGTGCTTGAGACCAGCCTGGGCAACATGATGAAACCCTGTCTCTACCAAAAAAAAAAAAAAAAAAAATAGCTGGACATGGTGGCACATGCCTGTAGTCCCAGCTATTCAGGAGGCTGAGATGGTAGGATTTCTTGACCCCAGGAGATCAAATCTGCAGTGAACTAAGATTGTATCACTGTACTCCAGCCTGAACAACAGAGCAAGACCCTGTCTCCAAATAAAAGAAAAAAGAGACTGGGCAAAAGATCTGAATAGACATTTCTCAAAAGAAACATACAAATGACAAATAGGTATATGAAAAATTCCTCAACATCACCAATCATCAGAAAAAATGTAATGTGAGATATCATCTCACCCCAGTTAAAATGGCTTTTAACTCAAAGACAGGCAATAATGAATGCTGGTGAAAATGTGGAGAAAGGGGAACCCTCCACACTGTTGGTGAGAGTGCAGATTAGTACAGCCAATAGGGAGGATATGAGGATTCCTAATAAACCTACAAATAAAACTACCATGTAATCCAGCAATATCACTGCTTGGGTATATACCCTGAGAAAAGGAAATCAGTATATTTAAAATATATCTGCACTTCATGTTTATTGAAGCACTAGTCACAATAGCCAAGGTATGAAATCAACCTAAGTGTCCATCAATGGATGAACAGTCTTTTAAAATGTGGTACCTGTACACAATGGATTATTGCCGTAAAAAATGAAATCTCATAGTTTGTAACAACATGCAATGGAAATGGGGTAGTTTATGTTAAGTAATATAAGCAGGGCATAAAAAGACAAAAATCACATATTCTCAGTAGTACATGGAAGCTAAAAAAAAAATTGAACTCATGGAGGCTGAAAGGAGAAGGTTTTTACTAGAGGCTGGTTGGGCTGATGGGAAAAGAGGCAGATAAACAGGATGATTAATGAGCATATACAAAAGTCAGGCTGGACACCCAATAAAAGTGGGCAAAATATTTAAACAAATATTGCGCCAAAAATGAAAAATATGAACAGCCAATAAGAGCATGACAAGATGCTGAATGAACACCGTTAATCATTAGAATAATGCAAATTAAACCTATAATGAGATATCACTACATATACACCAGAATTTCCAAAATTAAAAAGAAAATACTAAGTATTGGCCAGTATGTGGGACAATAAGAACTCACATAATCCTGGAAAGGATTCAAAATTGTACAACCAGTTTGTAAAAATTTGGCAACATTTTAAAGACAAACTCACTCCTAAGTAATCACTTAAGACAAACAAAACAAAACAAAACAAAACAAAAAAACTTCCATCTACTGACCTATCTTTATTCATAATAGCTCCAAGCTGGAAACAACCTAGATGTCTGGGAGGTGGTGAATAGAAACTAAATTTGATACACCCATGCAATTAAATATCACTCAGAAAGGAAAAGAACTGCTGATGTACACAGCACATAAATAAATCTGAAAAATATTATACTAAGTTGAAAAGCCACACCAAAACTATACACTGTATGATTTATTCATAAAAGTTGTATTCAAATGCAAAAAATAAGAAACCAAAAGCAAATCTGTGTTTGTCAGCGGCCAGGTGGGAATGTGAGGAAACTCTGGGGTGCAGTGAAATGCTCTAGTAAGTGTTACCGTTACGCGTACCTGACTGTGCACCATCACAGCCAGAATGCATCAAACCTTAAACTTAAGACTGACAAGTTAATGTAAAGCATATCTCAATCAAACTGATACAAACCAACAATAAGAACAATAATTAAGAAAATACAATGTATAAATAATAACAGAATGGGAACAGAATTCTGGGAGATAAATTTGAAGTGAGATTTGGGTGGGGACACAGAGCCAAAGTATATAATTCTGCACCCGGCCTCCTCCAAATCTAATGTTCTCACATTTCAAAACCAATCGTGCCTTTCCAACAGTCCCCCAAAGTCTTAACTCATTTCAGCATTAACCCAAAAGTCCACAGTCCAAGGTCTCATCTGAGACAAGGCAAGTCCCTTCCACCTACGAGCCTGTAAAATCAAAAGCAAGCTAGTTACTTCCTAGACACAATGGGGGTACAACTATTTGGTAAACACAGCTGTTCCAAATGAGATTGACCAAAACAAAGGGGTTATAGGGCCCATGCAAGTCTGAAATCCAGCAAGGCAGTCAAATTTTAAAGCTCCAAAATGATTTCCTTTGACCCCAGGTCTCACATCCAGGTCATGTTGATGCAAGAGGTGGGTGCCCATGCTCTTGGGCAGCTCCACCCTGTGGCTTTGCAGGGTACAGCCTTCCTCCCAGCTGCTTTCACCAGCTGGTGTCAAGTGTCTGTGGCTTTCCCAGGCACACACGATGCAAGCTGTCAGTGGATCTACCATTCTGGGGTCTGGAGGATGGTGGCCTCTTTCACAGCTCCACTAGGCAGTGCCCCAGTAGGGACTCTGTGTGGGGGCTACAACCCCATAATTCCCCTTTGCACTGCCCTAGCAGAGGTTCTCCATAAGGGCCCCGCCCCTGTAGCAAACTTCCGCTTGGGCATCCAGGCATTTCCATACATCTTCTGAAATCTAGGCAGAGGTTCCCAAATCTCAATTCTTGACTTCTGTGCACCTCAGGCTGAATAACACGTGGAAGCTGCCAAGGCTTGGGGCTTCCACCACCCCACTTATGTGTGTGTGAGGATGTCCAGGAGAAGGGGACTCACAGTGGGCCAGGTTTCACCATCCTCCCCCATTTGCTGTTCCTCCTCCATTGCCAACATAGGTAAGTATGGGTCCAATTCTTTCTTTTTTTTTTTTTTTTTTTTTTTTTTTTTTTTTTTTTTTTTTTTGAGACGGAGTTTCGCTCTTTTTACCCAGGCTTGAGTGCAATGGCGCGATCTCGGCTCACCGCAACCTCCGCCTCCTAGGTTCAGGCAATTCTCCTGCCTCAGCCTCCTGAGTAGCTGGGATTACAGGCACGTGCCACCATGCCCAGCTAATTTTTTATAGTTTTAGTAGAGACGGGGTTTCACCATGTTGACCAGGATGGTCTCGATCTCTTGACCTCGTGATCCACCCGCCTCGGCCTCCCAAAGTGCTGGGATTACAGGCGTGAGCCACCGCGCCCGGCCTATGGGTCCAATTCTTTATAGGGAAGTGGTAGTTTCCTTACAGCAAGTAAGATAGAAATTATTTTTCTCTCTTTTAAGTGCCTGCATCAATGACTCAACTTATTTTGGAGGAAAAACATATACTACTTTGGGATAAACTGCCTATTTACTTAATATTTTATTTGTTTCTGTATTACATCCCCAAGTAGATGGCAAATTCCTTGATGTCAAAAATCCAAACCCAGTCTCATAATTTAGACCCACGCAGCACTGAGCTTGCTAACAGGGTGTGGACAATAATCACCTGTGGACAGGACTTTAGTGACTGGAAGTGTTACAAGACAAGAAGACAACAGGCCTTTTCCATTCCCACATTGCATTTTATTCATTTTCAGTTTTACCGAAGAATGACTCAGAAATAAAATATTCAAAGTCTTGGTCGAAGTTTGAAATTGAATCCTTGTGGATGGTCTTTGGGTTCCGTTGGTTTTGGTGAACAGCCTGCCTGCACTTTAGGTGTTTACCCCTGCTCCAAATTCTATCTGGCTCTGTATACCTTTGCCAAATCAGGGTGGACGAGTCGAGGCTATAGGATTTCTGACTGAAGAAAGAAAGAAGGGATCGTAGAAATACAACAGACACATCAGACAAACAAGGAGCTCAGAACGGAAAGCCAACACCAGAAACTTGGCTAATCCAACCCAGTCCAAAAAGCCTGAATACTGGAAGAAAAAGATCATCTGCGTTGCTTGAGGCTATACAACTAAGAGCCGCTGAAGGTCAAAATATAGCCACGGGTTGTCTAACACCTTTCTGGTCAGTGACAGACTGCATCTGCAGTGGTGGCCCCGTGAGATTACAATGCTGTATTTTCACTGCACCTTTTCTACCTTGAGGCATGTTTAGGTTCACAAATGCCTACCACTGTGTCACAATTGCCTGCAGTATTCTGTACAGTAATGCCCTGTCCAGCTTGCAATAATGACGAAGCTTCTGTAAAGCCCTGCATGGGATAAAGTAGTCCCACGTGACCGGAATGATCTTCCTGCCACGTGTGATATTCAGGGAGACTGAGAAGTGGATGATCTGCTTCATCAATTAGACTCTGGTGAGACCATCAGCGTGGATTCTCTGCAGAACCTGACCAACTCTGGGTCAATTTGGGCTTTGGAATCTGCAAAACCCAGGGCCAGTCCCTAGGAGACGGGGTACCCACTGCCAAGTGTGCTCTGCTCTAGTAGTTTTAAAGTGAACCCAGTGTCTTTCTCTAAGTCAGTCTTGCTGCGTTAGGCATGACGTCTGCAGCTTGACACCATATGAGAGCTGAAGAGGGTGCTGTTCTGCCGGCCTCCTCACTTGTGCTCTGGGTTGAGGAAGATGTCCATTCCTTTTATGTATTCAAGTGGAAAGAGGGAGGAGCAAGGGCAGGGGAGGGTAAGTGGCAGGATAAGCAAGGTGGCAGCAGAGCACCCCGAGGATTCCCTCCCACATCCCGATCTTCCATCTGGAGAGCCAACGGCGCAGCTAGGGAAGTCGAGGCACGCCCACAGTGACACCAACAGCTGGGATCTCTGATCGCATTTGTGTTTCAGCTTCCGAGTTGAGCAAGCTATAAAAACACCTTATGATCTTTCCAAAAAGCAATTTTCTCTCCAAACACACACATGTTATGAAGTGCTCTTTCTTGCCCTTTCCCCCATTTTTATAAACTCAGAGAAATGTGGATACCAGATTACTGAAAATCAATTCCATTAAGAAGCAAAGAACCGAAAACAAAATGCATCTGCCACCTCACATGCTGCAGTGGCCTCCTATCCAAGAGCCAGGATCAAATTTCTGTTTTCTGGAAACCCGGCCTCTTCCTCTTGGAAGGTTGTGTTTCTGGTAGCAATGGCACTAACAAAGGCAATTGTTCTTCCCAGCAGAGGGCAAACTCCTAGAGGCAGGGGTGGGGATGTGACTGTCCCTTGTCCAGAGGGGGGCTGGCCCACAATAAGTGTTCAAGGAAAATCAGAATGGGTTTACATAAGTGATTTTCTAGTGATGGACACAAATTATGATTGAAGAAAATCAAAACAAAAGGGCCAATCAAAATTTGATTTCCAGATCTGCAAATCCATTTTATTAAGAAAGAAGATCTCTAAGAGCGGCCATAGGCTGACAGGGTTGCTGAGGCATCACCCAGATGCTGCGCAGAAGCACTTAGTAATAATATACTCTATTACTATTAAGTATTTAAAAAGTACTTTCTAATTTTTCCCTCCAGGCTATATTATTGGAGGTGCTTAGATTTCGAGCTGCCCTTATGAATATGGCTCAGTGCTTTGGGAGACCAAATATGGCAGAGAGGAAACCGTCTCTCCAGCTCCACGCTTTGAATATTCTCCTTCACACACAGACACACAGACATACACACACGCAAAGTTGCCTATTTATCACAAGAAGCCATTGGGGTTGGCAATATAATCTGGTTTATACTATCTTCTTTTATTTCTCTTAATTACAGTGATTGATTATTCCCCAAGGTCTTTAAGAATATACTGTCTCTTCCTCACTTTAATGGAAAGGGACAGAATCACAGGTCCACAGCAGAAACTGTGTCATTTTGAATACCAGCCTGGAGGTCAGCATCTTCCTGAGGCTAAGCCCCCGCACCTGCTCCACGCCGGGTTTCAGGCTGGAGGCACCAGGATTGAAGCCTGGCAAAGGAGTCACTCTTTTACTTCAGGCTGCACAGGCATATTTCCTCAACGGGACCCTTGTTTAGAGTGATTTTTAGGAAACGTAGCACTAACCCCCCCCCCCACTGCTGCCACTACACTGTGAAGTGTGGTCGGAGGTTAGGGCTCGGCTGCTTTCTTGATGAGGATGGCCATGGACCCAGACAGACGCTCAGGCTGCCGACTGCGCACTTTTCCGGTGCTGGCTCCATGTGTGTATTTCGTCTAGGAAAGAAATGTGTAACCAAAAACACAGCCAACCCAACCCCATCACACCCCAACATGCCAAACTTGTCTCCTATCTGCATGTTTCACGAGTTAGGAAGGAAAGAATGGAAACTACCTGGCATTGGCGTCTGCCCCGCCTGGGGCAGCACTCAAATCAAGATTTAAGCATTTTTTTGCCAGAGGCTTCACAGTTTTTGGTCCGTTTTACTGGGTAAAAAGTTAAACTGATTTCCCCACAATATCTTAGGGTGCTTTTTATTCAATAAATAGTAAATTAGTAATATAATCATTCATTCATCTTATTTCACCTTTTTGCACCAAGCCACGGAACTATATCTGCCACTGTTAACACTTTCAAATGAAAAATAAAATTCTAAGCCCCCAAATCAACAAAATGAACCATTCTCTTGGCCATGGGCATTCATCCCAAAGAGACCTGAAATGCTAGTCCAGGGCCAGATGGGAAGTGGGGTCGGACGCGCCTCATTTCACCCTCCTCCCTTTGGCGTTCTGGCACCATTAAAACAGAGACCTCAAGACCGACAGCACAGATTCTTAGTTGCAATAAGATGCCAATTCCACCCTGACACTAGTATAACATCACATGTCAAGCTGACCCTGAGAGAAACTGAAGTATTTTACCCCAAACTATATTCTTGGACAGGTTTCAAAATGGCCCTGCAAAGCCTTTTTTTTGTGGGGAAAGTCCACATTCCAGAGTCCCCTTCCCTTTCTAGATGTTTTTTCCTGATCTAGGAGAGAATTAAGTAAGAGTCTGAGAAGCACCTTCCTAGGTCTGATAAGAGCTCTGCAGGCTTCCTGTGCATGATAAAATCTTGGTCTCCAAAGCCTTTATCTTAACCAACACATTCCTTCCTATTGACTCCTGATCTTTAGATAATAACTTAACTCTTTCAACCAATTGCCTTTTCTTTCCTCTTGCGGAGAGTGAAGCTTTGCTATGCTGCCCAGGCAGGCCTTGAACTGGGCTCCAATGATCCTCCTCTCCCCTCTGCCTCCTTAAGTGCTGGGATTACAAACGTAAGCCACTGTGCCCAGCCTCAATCAATTGCCAATCAGAAAACCTCTGAGTCCATCTATGACCAGCTCCATTTGGAGCTGTCCTGCCTTTCTAGACCCAGCCAATATACACCTTACCTGTGCTGGTTGGTGTCTTCTGTCTCCTTGAAATGTGTAAAATCAAATTGTAGCCTGACCACCTTGGGCACAAGTTCTCAGGACCTCCTTGGGTTGTGTCATGGGTCATGATTTTCACATTCGGCTCAGAATAAATCTCTAAATATTTTACAGAGTTCAACTCTTTTCATTGACACGTTCTTGGTTTCAAGTAACAGAAATCTACTCCAAACTAGCTTTAAAAAAAAAGACCAATTTGTAAGATGTGTTACCCAAATAAACCCCATGGCCAAGCCCATTTTCTGCCCAGAATTGCAGTTTATGAAGTCCAGTTTAATAACAAAAAGTATTAAAGAGCAATCTCAATCTTTATTTAAAATTTTTTTCCCGTGACACTGAGGGGCCCCTCTCCTCCCACTGCCGTACCTGGAGGAACATGCAGGTTTGTGAGGGATACAAAGCCCCTTCCTTCTCTCCCCAAGCCTGCTCTCTCCTCGGTTTGCTGAAGTTGGCCTTTTCTTCTTTCTAGCTTCTTTTCCATTTTAAACATTGCCTTGATTTTACAACCCAAAAAGCCTGGGAACGGGCTTTCACACTTCCGGATTTCGGGCTCCCTCAGATCCAGGCTGTTGCCACAGCCGTGCAGCAGAGGCAGGGGCTTTCCGCAGCATGGGCACGCACGGCCCTTCCACTCCAGCAGCGTCGGCTGCAGACGGCTCAGCGGCATCCCTCCCAGAAGCTGCAGTTGGCAAAGGAGCATCCTCACCCAAGATTCTGACCCTGCCAGCACTTCCTGTTTCAGTGACTGGGCCCTGCAGGGTGCAAAGCCTCCCTCGTGCCCCTCCCTTATTGAAGGGTGCCTCTCAGTCACCTCCACTGGATCAGCTATTATCTTGTCAATAAAAGAAGTGTCAAATTCTGTACAACATTAGAAGAGATTTATTCTGAGCCACATGTGAGGACCAGAATGCATGACAGCCCCAGGAGGTCCTGAGAACATGTGCCCAAAGTGGTGGGGAACTGCTTGATTTTACACATTTTCGGGAATAGAAGTCACAGGCAGAGCCATCAATCAATACACTGAAGCTGTACATTGTTTGGCCCAGAAAGGCAGACAACTCAGAGCAGGACTTCCAGGTCACAGGGGGATTCAAAGATTTCCTAATTGGCAGTTGATTAAAACTGCCAAGCTCTGCCTGCAGAGTTGAAATTAGCAGAAAGAAATGTTTATAGCTGAAATAAGGGGGACTGCGGAAGCCGAGGTTCTTGTTATATCGATGAAGCCTTCTGATACAGGCTTCAAGAGAATGCAGGGTAAATGCTCTCACAAGACCCTAGAAGATGCCAGACTCTTAAATCTCCCCTGGATCAGGGAAAGACCAGGAAGGGGAATGGGATTCTCTATGTGGGCTTTTCCCACAAGAGACAGTTTTGCAGGCCATTTCAACACATGTCAAAGAAATATACTTTGGGGTAAAAGACTGCTTTCTTTGAGGGCCTGCTATCTGTCCTGTTAGTATCTTATCGCTACTAAGAGTCTTTTGGGTCAGTCTGAAGGTCTCTGTTTTAATGTTAGTGCTGGTCCACTGAGCCTGAATTCCAGAGAGGAGAGTTTAATGAGGCACGTGTACCTTGCTTCCTATGATGGCGCGAAGTCATTTTTCAAGTTTACTTTGGAATGCCCTTGACCGAGAGGAGCGTTCTGTTCAGTCCGTTGTGGGCTCAGGATTTTACTGTTGTTTACAATGTTGGCTGTGACTTCAACTCCATTCAGCTCTTCCTCTGTCCAATTCCCGTCCTCTGCCTTCCCACAGATGTTGTCCCCTGGGTACCCCCAAAAAGCATCTGTGTTCATGTCTCTCTCTCAGAGCCTGCTTTGGGGTAACAAAACTAAAACAGTTGATACTAAATATGGACCAAAAACCTGACCTTACAGTGAGATCCTGTGAGCTGAATTATTTACTGGATGAGTGTCCATGAAGACCCCAAAACAGTTAACAGGAGATGTGCCCATAGCCCCTGTCCTACGAAAGCCACGTCCATCATAAAAACAGTGCAATCCCCAACAGAAATGCAGTTCAGGTGGGAGGGACGGCAATGCCTGGACAATCCCTCTGGTGCTTGGGAAGTTCGAAGTCAGTCATTGTAATTCTTTATAAGGCACATGGATCAGAGAGTCAGGTGCCGTGGGTACGGAAAAGACAATGCAAGGCTAAGGGCTGCTGTCTTACTCTCCTTGGGCTGCAGTCATGAAGTACTGGAAGTCGGGGGGCTGTCAACAGCCAATGTTTATTTCCCACAATTCTTTGCTGGGGGCAGTGCATGCTGCCTGGGGCCTGCCTGGGGTGGGTGAGGAGCAGGGCGCAGACCCTCCAGGTGGGGCAGCACTGGGCAGGGGAGACCCTGCCTTTGAAATTATTCTGAACCCCCACCCCCCGCCACCCTGCCCACCAGGCCCTAGTCCTTACCCCTTCATCATGTCATGGACTGCAGGTCCTGCCTGGACAGCTGGAGAATCCCCCGCTGTCATGATGAATGGCACTTGGCTTTCAATGATGGGACTTATTCACACTCACATCCTCATCAAAGGGTGGCTTGGGCCCACCCTTGTTTTCTTCCAAACTAGCAACACAATTTCTCATTTTTCCCAGTATGAATAGGCTGAAAATCTTTCAACTTTTTAAGTTCTGCTCCCCTTTTGATTAACATTCCATCTCTAAATCATTTGTCTCGTCTTAAATTTTACTGTAAGCAGTCAGGAAGAACCAGACCACTCTGTCAACACTTTTCCTAGAGATTTCCTCAGCTAAATATCCCATTTCATCACTCACAAGTTCTACGTTTCACAAAACATGAGTACAGCCAAGTTCTTTGCTGCTTGTAACAAGGATGCCCTTTCCTTCATTGTCCAATAACACATTCCTCATTTTATCTCAGACCTCGTCAGAATGGCCTTTCTCATCCATGTCTACCCACATTCTGTTCACAACCACTTAGGTGTTCTCCAAGAAGATCAAGGCTCTCTCTGCAGCTCCCCTCTTTCCTCCTCTGAGCCGTCACTGAAACCACCATGTAAGGTCCCTTCACAGCAACAAAGACTTTTCCCAGCCTGCCACCTCAGAACCCTTCAGCCTCGACTCATTATGCAGTCCCAAAGCCATTTCCGTGTTTTGACCATTTCTTACATCTATGTCCTGCTCCTGATGCTAATTTTCAGTCTTGGTCCGTTTGGGCTGCTATAACAAAATACCAACAACTGGGCGGCTTATGAACAACCAATATTTACTTCTCACAGCTCTGGAGGTGGGTGAGGGCAGGGCACAGACCCCTCCAGGTGGTCTAAGATTATGGTGCCAGCAGATTTGATGTCTGATAAGTCGTGTTCCCAGCTCGTTGATGATGCCTTCTTGCTGTATTCTCACATGGTGGAAGGGACAAGGGAACTCTCTGGGGTCTCTTTTATAAGGGCACTAATCCCATTCATAAGTGATGCAACCTCGTGACCTAAACACCTCCCAGAGGCCCCACAACCTGATGCTATCACCTTGGGAATTAGTATTTCACTATATACATTTTGGAGGGACACAAATGTTCAGATGATAGCAATGATTACCTACTAATTTAATGCAAAATGTGGAGGTTAAAGGTCTATGTTAACACTTCTGCTCTTTGCCCTAATATGGTGTGAAGCGCCGGCCCTATGAAAATTCCCAGAAGTACCACACTGGTCCATTATGTTGATGACATTACACTTATTGGAATGAACAAGAAGTTTCGGGTTTGCCAGATGTCTGTTAGACACACGTGTTATGGATATAACCCTGGGATTCATTTAGCCCTGTGTGCAGAACATTGTAAGAGGGTGAAATGAGCCATGGGTCGGAACCAGTTCATGTGGACTGAGCACAGAGCTCCAAAGTGTAAGGTGTGCACACAGGAGGCCAGGCTGCCCACCACAGTCTCTGCAGCACCTCCACCCCTCCACCCCTGTGGCTACACCTGGGGTCCTATTGGGCCTCTGTCAGTAGGGAGAAAGTGTCAATCTGGGTCAGAGTTGGGTCATCTCACTGCAAGGGGCAGCTGAAAATAGATGGCGGCTGCAGGATAGCCCGCTCAGGACTGTCCCTGGATATGGACAGCGGCTGCAGGACAGCCCACTCTTGACGGCCCTGGTTTATAAACCAGGGTGGATAAACATAGATGGCAGCTGCAGGACAGCCCACTCGGGACTGGGCCTGGACATAGACAGTGGCTGCAGGACAGCCCACTCTTGATGGCCCTAGACATCTATGGAGGCTGCAGAACAGCCCACTCGGGCCTGTCCCAGACATAGACAGTGGCTACAGGAAGCCCACTCAGGACTGGCCCTAAAGAATGTATGGGAAGAGCGTCAAGCCCTGTCCCTGGTTAGCAGATCTCTGTAAGAAACTGGAGTTGACTTAAAGTGAGAAAACATAAGTGCATGGATTGCAATGAATGGCTTGGGAGTGTGGTGAAGAGTCAGTAAGGAGAGCCATGAGAGGAACTGCTGGGAGAGGAGGGAGAATTTTCTGAGAGGACCAGGAGAAGTGGGTTCCACAGCTACGCGAGTGGACAGCATGGACTGTGGAGTGGACACCCAGGACTGTGGGATGGGCACCATGGATTGTGGGGTGGGCACTGTGGACTTTACTAGACACCATTGATTCTGTGTGAGCACCGTGGACTGTGGTGTGGACACCATGGGTTGTGAAGTGGATATACTGGACTGTGGAGTGGACACCATGAACTCCCTGTGAAGTGGGCACCGGAGCCTGCGGAGTGGGAACCATGGCCTATGGGGTCAGCATCATGGACTGTGGGGTGGGCACTATGGACTATGGAGTGGGCACCATAGACTGTGGGGTGGGCAGCCTGGACTGTTGGGTGGGCAGCCTGGACTGTGGGGTGGGCACCATGGACTATGGGGTGGGCACCATGGACTGTGGGGTGAGCACCATGTCCTGTGAAGTGGGCATCACGGACTCACTGTGGGGTGGGCAGCCTGGACTGTGGGGTGGGCACCATGAACTGTGGGGTGGGCACCATGGACTGTGGGGTGGGCACCATGGACTATGAAGCGGGCGCCCTGGACTGTGGGGTAGGCACCCTGGTTTACAAAGTGGGATTCATGACTGTGAAAGTGCAATTTACTTATTATATGTTATTGCTCCTCTGGGAAGCTGCCCTACAGATGAGGCAGAAATCAAATCAAGTACATGCCCTGCCTTGCTCACCTGGGCTTTCAGCCCCACACTGGCTCAGTGGATGTGTAGAAGTTTCTGGCCTAGCAGGGTGGGTCCCTCCTCATCCAGGCATCGTCTGATGAGATCCCCCATTGCCAGATGTTTACTCTGTCAGATGCAGGAACTGATGCAGGACCTAAGGTGGCAGCGTCCCTGGTGGGGGTTGGTGCCGTGGACCTCTTTCCTCCAGAAGGAGCTGTGATTCCTCTTGTCTGCAGCTGACGCCACCTGGGAATCCCACCTTGGACAGCCAGCTGCGTCTCCACTCCAATTGTATCGAATGCTGTGTTTCAGCACGTGGGTCCAGCATTTTCCCACCCCCTGCCCTGCAGCAACAGAGACTGTTGTGTTTGCCCACTTAGCTTCTCTTTGGTTTGAAGTCAGGTATGACTGCAAAGACAGCAAACTTCAGATGACACAAAAAGTACTCACCCTAACCCCAGCCATAGGAGTTAACCTGGGTCTCCTTCCCTGTATCCCAAACACGTGGGTGCAGACCCTGGAGCACTGGGCTCCCCAGATGCGGCACCATCTCTAGGCAAGGGACGTATGATCAGAAATTAAGGGACTGAAGGGCACCAATACCACCAGCGGTGTCCGTTGTCTAAAGCACGTCCGTGAACACGTGTTTTTGAAGACAATATATGAGCCAACTTCTTGGAAGTATTTTCACGGCAGAAGACGTGACTAATGACTACAAATCGACTGTGTATGTTTTGAACAGTGAATTTCTTCCAAGTGTCTTCTCTGTTAACTTTTCTCTTGTTAGGGCAGTGGTTCAGTCCTATAAACACGGCTTCTCTAAACTTCAGCCAAGACAATGCCATTGATGTCATTTAAAGGCATTTTCCTCTTTTTCTGACCCCACAGGATGGCATAAAGTTTGCTACTGAATAAGCATTTCACTCCCTGTAATGTTGTAACTTGGAAAATCCATCTGTACTTATCTCTAAGAAAGAAATAAAAATAATAACTTCCTTGACATCCAAGCAAGGGTGAGATAATCCATGTCCTTTCCCCCACCAAAGGATCTAGTCCATAATTGGAGATTAAGTCAAATTAGTATTTGTTAAATAGACAATCAATGACTTAAACCAATGAATTATATTTACCAACTGCCCCCTTCTAACTCATTCAACATATCCTTAGCAATTTGAATTAATAGGCATAATTCTAAACCCATGGATCAAAAGGAAATAATTTTGGAATTTTAAGGTTCTACTCAGAGAAATAAACCATAAACGCAAAACAAATACAGAGTCTAAGTCTATATTACGAGCGTTATAAAACAGTATCTTGCAAGTGTGCATAGTCTCTTCTTAGGAATAGGAAGTAAGAGAATATCATCTCCCAGTGATTTTTATAAATAGCATAAAGGTTATTCTTGTGCCTTTTCATATGTTTATTCAGCCTGTTATTTTCCGAAGCCTCCATTGGTTAGATAAAGTTGTTTAAATAGCTGGTAAATCTGATTTTCTAGGTTGTCAACCTCAGGTTATGTCCATAAAAGTTGAGCATTATTACGTGTGTCCTACGTCTCTGCAGACATCGAGGACCCAGAATAGCTTTTCTGGCATTAGATGAAATATTCATAGTGGAATGTTTACAAGTTTAATACTTGTAAAATGTTCAACCATAAATATCATTCTCCACAATAACCATAAGATTTAGAAAAGCAAGTGCAGTTTAAAGATCCCAGAGGAATTATGACCAACCATTGATGCTTAATAATGAACATCAAAGCCCAAAACATCATTTATATAACCAACTACGCTGTTTCTTACATGACGTGCCTAATAATGTCTTGTACTAAATGTTGACCCCAAAGATATCGTTTCCTTTTGATAAGTTTTCAAAAATGTTGCAGGTCAAACAATGGGTATGCATGTTCACAACAGCACCATTCACAGTCCAGAGGTTGAAACAGCTCATATGCCGCCCAGCAGATGAATGGTCAAACAAGCTGTGGCATTTCCCCACAATGGAATATTATTCAGCCACGAAAATGAGCGAAGCTCCGACAGGCTGACATGCGCTAGAGCGTGGATGAAACCTGAAAGCACTGTGCATCCGACACGAAAGCAGGTCTATTGCATGATTCCATTCATATGAAATGTCCACACTGCGCAACTCCACAGAGACGGAAAGTAGATCAGTGGTTTTGTGGGGTTGGGGGTGGCTGCTAAATGGGTGTGGGATTGCCCTTTGGGTGATGAAAATATTTTGGAACTAGAGAGTGGCAATGGTTGCACACATTAGAAATTTACTAAAAGCCACCAAACTGTTCACTTTAACATTGTTAATTGTATGGGATGTGAATTTCCTCTCAATAAAAAAGCAGGAAAAAAAGGTGGAGGCCTTGAATTAGAAAGGTCACAAAGGGTTATGTAAAATTCCAAGGGAGGAATGTAATGTAGTAGCAAGATGGAGAGCCTGCTCTTCCCAGAGTGAAGGAGCTTCCGTCGGAGTGTGAGCAATCCTCTCTTAGCCCAGCCAGCGGCTCATCAGCCAATCAGCCTCCACAGCCCCTTCTCCTGGAAGACAAGAGCAACATCAGCCTTGCTTTGTTCAATGCACTGCTATGAGTATGAAACAATAGAAAAACACAAAAACATGTGTGCCTTTAAACTCTATAAATAAACAAACTGAGCTCCATAGAAATGCAAAGATACAGACATCCAGACGTGACCTTTTGAGGGTCACCATTTACAAGGGAAAAATGTGTGTACTATTGAGGATTTGGCTGGCACTCTGCACTGGGTAATGTTTCCAGGGAGCCACATAGTATCAGATGGGATTATAATTTATAGGAAACGTTACAATAATTCCTCTTTCCAACACTCTTCTCTGAAAACAATGTAAGTTCAATGTATTTGTGATAGCTAATGAATCGCTGCTTATGTTGGTTTGTGGAAAACATTATTAATGACTCAAAACTTTGTCATCTTCAGATATTTTGAGAAAATTCTGTGGTTGTCAAACATAATAAGTCCAAAATCTCAGGGTATAAAGCACTTAAAACATTTGTTTATTGTTTCTATTTCTATTCTGTTTACATATATAATAATGTCAATAATTTACATGTATTTTAAAAAATTTAAGGAGCACAGCTGCAGTGTTGTTACCTAGATATATTGTGCAGCGGCAAAGTTTGGTATTTTAGTGTATCCATCACCAGAGTAATGTACGTTACACCCACTGAGTAGTTTCTCATCCTCACCCCTCCCATCCTTTTACATCTCCAATGTCTAGCATCCCACACTCTCACGTTTACACATTATTTAGCTCCCACTTATAAATGAGAACATGCAGTATTTTACTTTCTGTTTCTGTGTTATTCACTTAAGATAATGGCCTCCGGTTCCAACCATGTTGCTGCATAAGACATAATGTTATTCTTTTTTATGGCCAAATAGCATTCCATTGTATATATGGAATCACATTCCATACACTGTCACATTTTCTTTATCCAATCGTCTGTTGATGAACACTTAGATTGATTCCCTATCTTTGCTATAGTGAATAGTGCTGCAAAAAAGTTGAGTGCAGGTATATTTTTGATATAATAATCTATTTTCCTTTGGGTAAACAGACACACGGCAGTGGAACTGCTGGCTTCAGTGCTTGGTCTATCTTTAGTTCTTTGGGAAATCTCCATACTGTCTCCCATAGAGGCTGTAGTCATTTACATTTCCACCAACGGTGTGTAAGTTCCCTTTTTTCCACTTCCTTGCCAGCATCTGTTGTTTTTGTCTTTATAGTAACAGCATTCTCACCGATGTAGGATGGTGCCTCATTGTGGCTTTAATTTGCATTTCTCTTGTGAGTAGTGATGTGAGCATTTTTTCACGTTTGCCGGCCTTTTGCACGTCTTCTTTTGAAAAATGCCTAGTCACGTCCTTTGCCCACTTTTTACTGGAGTTAGTTGTTGCTGTTGTTGTGTTGAGTTGTTTCAGTGCCTAGTAAATTCTAGATATTTGTCCCCTGTTGGATGCATAATTTGCAAATATTTTCTCCCATTCTGCAGGTTGTCTATACACTCTGTCAATTGTTTCTTTTACTGTGAAGAAGAGTTTTAGCTTAATTAAGTCCCATTTGTCTATTTTTGTTTTTGTTGCATTCACTTTTGAGGTCTTTATCATGAATTATTTGCCTAGACCAGTGTCCAGAAAAGTTTCTCCTAGTATTTCAATAGTTTCAGGTCTTAAGATTTAAATCTTTAATCCATCTGAGTTGATTTTTGATATGGGGAGAGATAAAGTTGCAGTTAAATTATTCTGCCCATGACAATCGATTTTCCCAGCGCTGTTTATCGAAAAGGGTGTCTTTTCCTCAGTGTATATTTTTGTTGACTTTGTCAAAGATCAGTTGGCTGTAGATATACCACATTATTTCTGTGTTCTCTATTCTGTTCCACTGATTTATGTGTCTGTTTTCACACCAATGCCATGCTGTTTTGCTTACAATAGACTTGCAGTATGACTTGAGATCAGATGCCTTCAGCTTTTTATTTTGGAACTGCCTTAGCTATTCAGGCTCCTTTTTTGGTTACATACAAATTTTAGGACTGTTTTTCGTGATTCTGTGAAAAACGATGTTGTTGTTTTGATAATGCCTTGAATCTGTGCACTGCTTTGGGCAGTGTGGCCATTTTCACAGTGGTGATTCCCAGTGGAGCAGTCGTCTTACGAGGATAGGTGGGGCAGGGCCTTGTTCTGGAGTCCTTAGAATGCACTGGGACACAGGTGAAATGGATTCTATAAAACCTCTGTTCGTTTGAAGACACAGACAGCTGACATGGGAAGGATGAAGCCCTGGCAGTGAGGATGACACTGCCCTGCCATTATCCCCAGAAGGTGCCTACATTTAATGCTAAAAAAACACAGGGAGAGAGTGAGGGGATTATGTACTAGGCTCACTTTAAAGCTAGGAGACCACTGATACAAACAGTAAAGCAATGAGCACAGGTCTGCTGATGATGAGGATGGCGGGGATGATAGTGAATGTGAGACCACAACCACTTAAAACACTGTCTGTGTACACAGAACGCCCTCTGAGAACAGGCTCTTCCTCAAGTCTCCTCAGTTTAAATACACCAGAGAGGGCTTAGGCTTGGGAGAGTAAAGTCATTGTATTATATTGGACAAGTCCTTTCACCCCTCGGAGTCTTTATTTTCTGTAAAAGGAGAAAATAATATCACTTAACATGCTGGAAAGAGAACGAAATGAGACAGTGTGTGTAATTTCACTGACTTCTGTGGCACCATTCTCAGTTCTTTACAAATAGGAACTCATTTCAACCCCTTACCCACCCGATGGCTGGTGCTCTTATTCTCCTTACTATATGGGTGAGGGAACTGAAGAAGAGAAGTAAACGGAATTGCCCACAGTCACACAGCAAGTAAGAAGTCAGGCTCGAATGTGAACCCAAGCAGTGAGGCTCAGAGTCTGTCCTATTAATAATCACCATGCTATGTGGTAGAAATATATATATTCTGTATACCCACACATAGAATATTGTATAGACACATAAAATGCATTTATGTGTATATGAAATGCGTGTTAAAATTAAATTGTCTACAAATGATGGCTATTACTATAATGAATCCCAAATCTACTTTGAAAAAGAGGAAAAGATGCCACATTTGGGTGGTCTCCTTAAGTCATGTTGTGGAAGAAACAGACATCACATACAGAGCCATATAGGCAGGAAGTGAAAAAATCCACAACATATTTGACTCAATTCTCTATGCACATGGTTACCATAAACCATGTTTTTCTAAACACGCATAAATATGCATTTACTGTGTCTGTTTAGGCTATCTGAGAATGTCTTGGACTCTTGTCTTCATGTCTGGTTTTATATGTAGCTTTCATCATCTAGTTGGATCACAAAAACCAAAGTACATGGGGCCAAATCAGAGTATAATTTCTGACAAGAGACAAAGTGTGTAGACAGCACCTGAATCCCACAATGTCATAATTCCAAATAGAAACCATGTTTATGGAACAAGAGTCAATGGTGTCGCATTTCCTCTTCTCTCTTCTCTCGGCACCGCAGGGTGGCAGGGCAGAGCTCTCAGGGGAAGTCGGAACAGCCCGGCAGTGATTTAACCTCAGCACACAGCTGCCTGCACGATCTGGGGGCACCTGGGCTCCTTCCAGCAGCTGCCTCCGCAGAACCTGCAGAAATAAGATGATGCAGGAGGAGGGGGCATGAGAACCTGAAAGGCATTTAAACTGTGTTCTGAATACTATGCATACAGACAGAGATGGGAAAGACCTCTCTGCCTTGTTCATGAGGGTAGACAAGTATTCTGTGCATCTGTGGACTGATGACGTTTGAGAGCAGGCCACCAATGAGCCACTGGCCACGGCTGGATTTCTGCAGGGGTTAGTGGATCACCCAGCTCCAGGCTACACCAAGGCAAAAACATAGGCCCCAATCCCCAAGATTATCTCATGGTCTTTGGAAGGTTCTGGTGAGAGGGAGGGGGACAAAGGCATGCTCGATGAATCCCAGAAGGGACCGGCGTGCCTCAACTCAATCACCACTCATTGCACGGTCTTTTAGACATCAACCTACCTTATGATACGAAAAAGAATTAGAAATAAAATGTGGCTTTAATCAAGGAATTCTAGCACTATATAATTCCTCCGAGTATAATGAAGGGGTTTCTACACCATAGAAACACATGAAATTGGACTCACCCAAAGTTCTTCAATGACACAAAAGCATTACTCTAAATTTTGGCTGGACACGGTGGCTCACACCTGTGGTACCAGCACTTTGGGAGGCCAAGGGTGGATCACAAGGTCTGGAGTTTGAGACCAGTCTGGCCAGTATGCTGAAACCCTGTCTCTACTAAAAATACAAAAAGTTGGCTGGGCGTGGTGACGGGCTCCTATAATCCACTGGTAGGCTGAGGCAGGAGGGTCGCTTGAACCCAGGAGGCAGAGGTTGCAGGGAGCAGAGATTGCGCCACTGCCCTCTAGCCTGGGCGACAGTGCAAGACTCTGTCTCAAAAA
>NW_016107695.1:502979-504060 GCF_001604975.1 Cebus imitator | reverse complement strand
AAAGAAAAAAAGAATTACTCCAAATTTTATTGGAAAAACAAAATTCTATTGAATGTTTTCTAAATCCCCAAAGATGATTTTTTAAAAACATTTGTTGCATCAATCATGATAAAAGAAAAACCGGCATGTGCTCTCAATCTTATTTGCATATTTCTTCAATTGGAACACATAGTGTTGGTTTAGAGGAGACACGTCATGTGGAATCAATCTTATAATTCACTTGGAGTCTTCTCTCAAATGGAATATGCCAATCATTGACTAGTTCGACGTGAAGCAAAGTGAATAGGATACTATGAAATACAAGAATGTTTCATTAAAGGAAGTCATCTTGGAATCCCTTGAAGATGAGCCGGTTATTTAGGTAGAAAGGCTGTTTCCATAGAGTGCCACGCTGCCCCGGCCTTCGGAGCCAACTCCATGCCCCTGTTTTCTCCGCCACCAGCTGCTCACACAGGAGGCGCTCAGCTGAAGCAGCCTCCTGAGAGCTCCGCTTGCTTTTCCTCAGCCAAGCCTGCCTCCAATTCTGTCAGTACCCACCTCTGCTGAGCTGGTTAGGGAGCTCTGAGCTTGCTTTGGCCTGTGGGTGTGGGGCTTTCCTCCATGCTGGAACTTGCTTGCTGGTGTGGTTCCCGCTCTTGCTCCCAGAGCTTCTCATGACCCCTCGAAGGAGCCAAGCTCTGGCTCCGTGGAAACCACATCCATCAGCGCCCACTTGTGTCCTGCCCATATGACGTCTGGCTGCCCTGAGAGGCAGGGCAGGATTTCTGTATTTCACCAGAATCCACAGTCAGTCCCTGGAATCTCCCATCCCCATCTCACCTCCTACCTCAGGTTCCAAACCGGAAATGCTTTCACCGTCCCCTTTGCCTGGAATGGGAAGGTGAAACCATGGGAGGATGCCATCGGGCACGTTTCTCTTTTTTATGCTCGTATTTCAGAGGTGAAGGCCAGATCACTTGCCCTGAGCTTCCTGCAGGTGATGCAAGGCCTGTCCGTCATCAGCTCTGCATTCCGGCCTCGTTTCCTCCTGGGAAATCAGAGGAATTGGAGACACATTGAAGCTGCAACAGAGTGACAGTGA
>NW_016107695.1:476789-501763 GCF_001604975.1 Cebus imitator | reverse complement strand
GCTATTGGGGGGTCCAGCTGCAGCATGATCTTCAGAGAAGAGCTCTGCAGAGGCCCAGCTCCTCCAGCACATCCCACAGCTCTCAGCTAGCACAAACCAACTGTCAGGTGGGAGGTCGGGATGCCAGAGAGCTTTCCAGAGGCTGATGAGTGCAAACCCACCTCACCTCACCTCTGCCTGCCACTGTGCATGGCTGAGAGAAGACAAAAGAGCCCTTGGCCGACGCTGGCTACTCTCATGGGCAGCAGGGGAGCAGCCTGAGGCGGGACACCTGTTTCTCTGCACGAGGTCCCTGTGCAGGACTCTGAGCTCAGCAGCTTCAGCTCCATTGCCAGGGACAATGGAAGGGACCAGTGGTGTCCAGCCTGGGTGCCCAGGAAAGGCAAGCATAGCTCTGTAGACCCACTGCAGTGAGGGCAGCTGGATTCCATCTCCTAGACAAATGCAGGTGAATTCAGGCACTTCAGGCAGCTGTGAGATAAGGCCCTGGTCTTTCAGGCCCCTAGTGGACCAAAGTCCTTTTCAATAGAGGAGGACATGTCTTCTTCACAAATCCTTCTCGCCCTCTCCCTCCCATCACTGTCAAAGCTCAGGTGCCCTAGGTAAGAAGCTGTGCTCTGGCCATGGTCTGCAGCAGCACATGGTCTTGCTTCCAACAACTGCTCCCAGGACACTGTGCAGGCCTGGTGAGCTTCCATCTGTCCCCAGGTCCCACTGACTGCGACTACTCAAGGCCACTAAGGCCTCCCTATGAAGGAAAAACTCCCCGGAAAACGAGAGTGTATCATCGTAGGGCCACTGGAGAAGCTGGCGTCAACGGGAACAGACGGAAGCCCACGAGGCCTCCATGGTGTCCTGGTAGCAGCTGTTGGAAGTGACGCCCACGTGCTGCTGTGGCCCATGGCCAGGTCAGGCCAGGTCCCACCTCAGGGCAGCGTCCCCATGAATGTCTGCGGTCACCTGCTCCCAGCCAACAAGAAAAGAAACAGCACCAGCTGGGGCAGAAGAGGCTGCCCAGGTGAGAAGATGCTTTGGTTTTTTGATCTACATTATTTATACAATTAAAATGAAAACTGGGGACCTCTCCTCTGTAACTGTCAATCTCACTACAGGAACGAGTCCACCATACTACGTTTGAATTCCAGCATCCCTTCCATGGGTGGGTCAGTCTGCCTTCCAGAGCCCTGCTTCTGTCAGGGCAGCGCTTTCCCCTGGCAACACCCCACAATAGGGAGTGGGGATGTGGAGTTGAAGCCGACCTGGAAGAAGCACCAGGGCCCTGGGGCCATGCAGCGACTCCAGTGCCTGTGAGCAATGGGCATGGGGTGGGGCATGGGGGGCCCTCCTACCCGAACACCTGGGAGTTCGGTGGCCTTCCTTCTGGACTAGCTGTAGAAAGTCCAAGTAGGAGGGTGCTGTATGTGTGGGGGGGTGTGTTCACATGTGTGTGTTTGTGTGTGTTCATGTGTTTGTGTTATGTGTGTTCATGTGTGTTCATATGTGTGTTCGTGTGTTTGTGTTGTGTGTTCACAGGTGTTTGTGCGTGTGGGTGTGTGGGTGGGTGTGTTTACATGTGTGTATTTGTGTGTGTTCATATGTGTTTGTGTTATGTGTGTTCATGTGTGTGTTCGTGTGTGTGTTGTGTGTTCACAGGTGTTTTGTGTGTGTGTGTTTGTGTGTGTGTGTGTGTGTGTGTGTGTGTTGCACCTAAAGAAGATCTCCACCTCTGGGACAAAAAAAAAATTAGCAAGGAACAATACTTTTCATTCAGCAGTTATTTATTACTTCAAAGAGATCAGTCAAAATCACTGAAAGATTTTACACCTGCAGCAGACTCTCCAAGAGGTGAGAGACCTCATGCTTGAAACTCATATTAGAACCACCTGTTGAAGGAGCCACTGTGTAATTTGAAAGAGAACATTTAAAATGTTTAACGTTGATTTTGAATAGACATTTTAAAATACTTCAATAGTTGATTATTAGTTTAGTGATAGTTTTCTCATAAAACCAACTTAAAAATCATTCTTCTGAACCAATTAAGGTGACTATGTGCCCGGACCCAGCGCAGGGTTGGGCTGCTGTTTCTCATGGCCCAATAACAAGCTACAGATTAACTGGGAGGAAGAGGGTTTCATGTCGGTGCCAGTTACAGGAGAAGGCCTGGAAATGATCGCCAGACCAACTCTAAATTACAGAGTTTTCCGGAGCTTATATACCAAGCTCTATGTCTATTTGTAAGTGGGCATTCATCTAAAGATATAAGTGATTAACTTCTTTTAATCTATAGTAAGTTCTGAGTCCTAAAAGCCTTCCTCTGAAGCCTCAGTAAATCCACTTAAGCTAGATGGGTCCAGGTGCTGGGGTGATCACCTTATCCTGCCTCCTGTTAATCACAGAGGTTTGAGGCCTGGGGGGGGGATTTTCTTCTGACTCCCATTAAAACTTGTTTGATCATAAACGGGTCCTGTTAACATTCATTCATTATCTTGTTAAGGCCCAGGAAAGGCCTGGGCAAAACTCTTGATGGGCTTTTGTTACATCCCAGCCTTTGTATAAAGGCACTGCCTTTTTTAGCTTTTAATATTTAACTTAACCACTCGCTCAGTACTGAAACAGTTGTGATGGAGGCCTGCGTTAGTGAGACCCAGCCTGCCACAGCTAGAGGGGGCCGGCAAAAGATATGTTTTAGACTAGAATAGCGCGCACACGTAACAATCCAGGTTTTTTTTTTCAATCAAAAGAGCATGCATTATAAACTGAGAAAGGGGGGCTTCCAGTGAAATTGGGGGGCTCAGCACAGCAGCTGCATGCAGTGAACCCCAAGATTCCAGAACACCCAGAAATAGAGTTCTGAGGGTGCCATGCAAAAATGTTCACTGTGGTAAAAGCAACCTTCCCTTAGAATCAGCGGCGACTCCAGGCTGTGTGACCTTGGACACAGGTTGTGAAGCTGCAGAGCCCTGCCTCCCAGTTCCCATCTTAGTGACATGCGGCCTCAGGGAGCATACATTTCAGGGGTTCCTTCTGGAGTCGGAATGGGAGTCACATCTGAAATTCAAAAATAGCAGTGCCTTAAAATTGTCTTCGCTTCCATGGAAAAGGTTAATGAGGAAATTAGTCAATTAAAGTTTGCAGTGAAAAAAAACCTAAAGTGTATCTCTATTCTCTTTTAAATGGCTAAAATTCAAATGGATAGAAATCCATTGACCAGTTAAAGTTAGCTTTACTCTTGGAGATTCAGGAAATCACCACTCTGAGCTTTCTTTTTCAAATTTAACATGTGTTTTTTAGGTAACCAGAGAAATATTTAAATGTTTTCAGAACCAGCTGCCTTATGGAAAATAAACATGCACTTTGCCTTGTAGGACGCAGCGGACTCCCTAATGGGGTAGGAGTGTGGAAGGACAAGCCCTGTTGTCAACCACCAAGTGGCATCTGCTTCTTCCCGCCCCTGCCTCTCAGACAGTTCCCTCTGGCCATAGCTACACTCATGAAAACAGAATATAAAGATGGATAATGCAGGGAAATAAAGGGAATACTGATAACATTTAACTTACTGATAACAAGCGTCTTACAGTAATTGCCATTTAAGGTTCTCATAGTTTTCCTTCCAAGAGTTTCATGAGATACTGTGAGCTCTGCAGCCCTTTCACAGCAAGCTGTTTTCCCATGGTCAACACCAGCGCACTCTGAGACCACGCACAGGGTCAGACTTGGTGCTGAAGACAGAGTAGGCGGGCCGGCCCTGGTGGCTGTCTTCTAACACACAGGACAGTGGAGTGTCGGCTCTGCAGGGACTCCGTGGCACCCGAGGGCCCCAGGCTTATCTGAGCAGAAAGCAGGAGTGAGTCTTCCTGTCTCCAAGGTATTGTCACAAAGCTCTCCCCACTTTGTTCCCAGCCATTGGCCTGACTTTCTTTCCTCATGTGCAGACCCCAGTACTCAATTGTAGTAATTGTTTAGTCAGCTCAGAGCACTGAATACTGATAATGGAATGGAAATTCTTCTCACTGGGTGAGGGGAAAGTGTCTGGGGCAGGTGGAGACGGCCCTCCAGTCTCGGTCGGGTGTGCCCAGGTTGGCTGGCTCTGCCCTCGCCGCTGCTGCGAGGCCTCAAGCCCAGGCAGAGCGTCCTCCTAGGAAAGCTCTGGAACCCCCAGAAGCAGCCCCCAGGGGCTCATAAACACGTTCCCTTGTCAGCTACCAAGTGGCATCTTCCTCTTCCTGCCCCACCCTGTGCAGCCACTGGCTTGGGCAATGGGCAATGACTCACACCCCCTGGCAGGCATGCCTCGCCCGGGCATGGCTCTCGCTGGCTGGCACAGGGGTTGGCTCCAGGGTGCTTGCTTCCATCCACGAGCTGAGCCAACAACGAGCTCTGTGCAGACATGGAGTCAAAGCCGGCTCGCTGCCTGTATCTGCGGCGCTCCACAGATTCCTGTGAACCAGCTCTATCTCCACTGGCAGGGCCTTCCCAGGAGGCCAGGAACAGCTGGTGTGGGAGAAAGACCCCAGGCAATCAGAGCCACACCTTCCTGGAGGTGCCCGGATCCTCCCACACCCAGGCTCTGCTAGGGCCGGTTCTCCCAACAAGAAGAGAAAGCCCTGGGTCCCAGAAGGCCGCACAGCCTTTGTGCAGGACAGAACCCCTGCCCCCACGCCAGCCACATCAGCAGGAGGCGGCCAGAGCCCAGTGAGGAGGGGAGGCCCCCAGCCAGGGAGCCAGTGTCTCCCAGAGGCTTCACTTTCCCTCACGATCCAGCTGTCCACGACATCTCAGGAAGGCATATCCATCACCTAGGAGGTTCCTCCAGGGAACTACTGGCTGCCTTCAGCCATAAACCTTTCTAGTTAAAAACATGAGAAAGTTTAAGAAGTGGGTAACTTTTCAACTTTTAAAACTGCTAACTACAAAATTCTAATGTTTGGTCATCGATAGTATCAATCCGCGTGCCTGCCATTCTTTATCTGCAACCTCACAGCTTTCTAAAGCAAACCATTTATTTAGATTTTCTTCTGCCTTCACCACCAGAGACAGCAAGACCAACCCCTCCTTCCTCCTCCTTCCTCCTCCTCCCCCTCCTCCTCCCTTTCCTCCTCCTCCCTCATCCCCTCCTCCCCCCTCCTCCTCCCCCCTCCTCCTTCCCCTTCTCCTCCCTCTCCTCCCTCCTTCCTCCTCCTTCTCCCCTTCCCCAACTTCCTTCTCTCCCTCTTCCTCTTCCCTCTCTCCTTCTCCTCCTCCTCCTTCTCCTCTGTCTCCTCTTTCTCCCCCACCCCTCCTCCTCATCCTCCCCCTCCTCTTTCTCCCCCTACTCCTCCTTATGACTTAAAATAACCTGCTCTTTACCATAGCTTACTTTATTTTGAGAATGCAGTATACAATATATACAACAGCAAAACGTGTTCATCATTTATATCCTAAGGCTTCTGGTGAATAGGAGGCTCTGGGGGTGGAAAGTTACATTCAGATTTTCAGCTGTGGGGAGTCAGCACCCCAACTCTTGCATTGCTCATGGGTCAGCTGTGTACATTTTGGGCCCCATGAAGCCAGGAGCTGCTTGACCAGGGCCTGGAGCAGCCTCCAGACTGGCCCTGCCGCACCTGCGCGCCCCTCCCCTGCCACACCACCCCGTCTGAGCCTGCCACCTGTCACAGCTGTACCAAACCCTGGCATGCGTCCTGCCCAGATGCCTTCGCACCCTGCGAAGCTCCTTCCTCGTGGGCTTTCTGCCGTCTTCTGCATCTCATCCTCCACCCCACTTGTTCTCCACTTCCCATGCAGGCGAGCCCCTAACAACGGCAAGGCCCCTGTCCTTGACCCAACTGCTCTTGTGCAAGAGGGAATCACACTGTCCGGTTGAAATGTTCCAGGCTGGAGTCCGCCTTAGTCTCCAAGAACTTCAGGCATTTCTCAAAATCCAGGCCCTTGTCTGACTGCTCAGTGAGCCTTCCTCTTAACTGCCTCTGTGACTGCGGTTCCTACATGGCTCCCGCAGCCCGCCGGGAGGGCTGGGCTGGGTGGGATATTCAGTCAGAGGCACCCTGGTCACAGAGGAATCTGAGCAGCGTTTAAGGAAGAAACCCAAAGATAAAGCTGATGTTCACATGCAGGCTTACCCTTAGCGCAGCCGCGCCGGCTCCCTTCCCCTGCAGGCCCTGTCCCAGTTCAGGCCTGTGATGCCATGGAATGATGAACAGCCGACTGGCCATGCTCAGAAGGGCCCCAGTCCCCAGTCCAGACGATAAACTTGACATAGTCACGCGGCTTCAACACCACGATTCACACACACTGCAAACCCATGGTGAAGCTGGAAACAGCTCTCTTACCTCATTGTTATTATTACTGGTCTGAGTATGGAAGTTATTTAAAATAACTTAATTTTACATAAGAAATAGTTTAATAAACCACAACAGTATAAGAATGTTTAAGGAACAGATGTGGAGGAATTAAGAAATGTGTTAATTTTGGCTCATGGGAGAAAGCATTAAAGTCTTGAGCCTAAGACAATTTGGGGCCATCCTGTAAAGCTGTAAAGGATTGTAATTAGAAGCCTGTGAGTTATAAGAGAAAGAGCCAAAGCTTTAGCTTTAGCTGTGACACGGAGACAACCCGTGTGTGTGTGTGTGTGTGTGTGTGTGTGTGTGTGTGTGTGTGTGTGTTTTCTATACTTGCCCTTCAACTAAGAATTAAGAACTCTCCCTCTGAGCTTTCAGGGAAGCTGGAGACCACCACGGAAAATCATCACTGTGGAGCAGGCAGTGGAAAGGCAGGTTATGCCCTGCGGGGGTTTCTAGGAGTGAACTTGTTGTGGTGCAGACAGGAAGACAGAGGCCGTGGGGCACCATCAGCTCCCCTGCCTTGGCCGCCGGAGGCACCCCTCCTAACCGCGCTCTGCCCTCTCTCTCCGGGAGACTGGTGCTCACACCCCTGCTCCAGGGTGCTTTCCCGATACCGATTTCTCTAGAATTAGAAAGCAGGTTTCTCACATACACACATTCTACATTCCTGCTGAATGTTTGAAATCTTCGGCCCTCAAAGTCTGGTCTTCTCCGGAGCATTCCCATTCTGTGGTTAAAGTGGACACCCCGAGAGAACAGCGGCCCAGATGAGTCTGGAGGCAGCTTGGGCCCGGCCCTCGGCTTGGGGCACAGTTCATGCTAGAACGGCAGAAAGGCGCTGGTCTCATTCTTGAAGGGGAACAGGGTTAACAGCTGCTCTAAGCACCAGGGACGTCAGGAGTCTGACTCTGGCTGTATTTCCTGGAGCATGGACGGCCAGGAAAGGCCGGCTCCTTCAGGACATAACAGCGCCTGGTCAGGTGCTGGAGTGTGAAGATGAACACACAGAACTTTCCCTCCCAGGTTTTGATATCCAATTAGATAAATGTAAGCTATACATAAATTATTGCAGCGTGAAGGCCAATATACATTAAAACAACAGAAATGTAAAGGAAAGAAAGTGGAAATAATATAAATTCAATTGACACGTCCTTTAAAAGTAGCACTCTAAGACAAATGTATGTCCCTCAAGTTATTGAGGAAGCAAAAAGTAAGCCAGAGGTGTTCCTTGCTAAGAAAATGGGAGACGCAAAATCCGAAAGGAAAACACTAGGAGGGAAGGAAAGCCACGTGGCACTGGACGCGCGTGGACGTGGACGCAGGCGGATGCATCTGCCAGGATGCGCCACGCCCCGCGCGCACACGCGTGGCTCCGCGCCGGGGTAGGAAACACCCAAGCGGAGCCTGGAGCAGCCGAGCCGGGAAGTCAGGAAGCGCGCGGAGGTCGGAGGAGCGCGAACGGCAGGAGCACGCGGAGCCCACGGAGGGGCTGAAACGAGCGCCGCGGGTCCGCACGGAGTCACACACGCGGGCGAGGGCATCAACGGCTGCGGAATGACACCTCCCACGCGAGGAATTTCCGCCGTCCACACAGACGCCCCGTCCCGCGGACGCGAGCTGGGCCCCGGCCCCTCAGAGTGGGCGGTGCTCGGCCACTTCCTTCCACAAAGGGCGGTGTGGACGCAGCGTGGCGGGGGACCCACGTGGGGGTGCGCGCACGCCCACACCCCTCCCCCACACCAGGTGGGGCACGCCCCCGCCCCTCCCCCACACTGGGTGGCGCACAGGGGGGCACAGGAGGGCACGGGAGAGCGCAGCGGGCTCTGTTCACCTGCGCAGCTGGGAAGCGGAGCCCCCAATGCCGGGTCCCGCACCCCCGGCCTTCCCCTCCCGCCGCTGCACCCTGGCCTCCTCCTCCCGCCGCCCTCCGGGGCTGCGCCGTCAGCCGTGGGAGCCCTGGAGGGTCTCGCGCTGCAGAGGAAGAGCCCGCGGCCGGCACGGAAGCCCTGGGATTACGCGGAGAGACGGACGGTGGTCACAGACGGCATATTGTGTGACTCACTGGGGTATCAGGTAGTGTTGCCACACAAGGGGCGTTTCTTACATCAGCCTCTATTGAAACTCAGTCTGGATTCCTATTCTGACTTACATGATTTTGGGGAGAGTGTGGGCACTCTGTGCCAGCCTGTTCCTAGGAAAAGGAGCCAGGACTGAGGAGCTGGGCAGACAGGGTGAAGCGTATCCTGGCGTCATTGCTCAGGAGGAAGGGACTGAAAAACCCCACGAGGCTTCCGTTTCCTAAAACACCTTCCACTTCCCTCAGGTGGCGCGGCTGTCGGGGTGGGGCAGGTGGTTACATGCATAAGGTGGGTAGTTGTTGTTTTGGTGACAGGGTCTTGCTCTGTCGCCCAGGCTGGAGTGGAATGGTAAGCAATCCTCCTGCCTCAGCCTTCCGAGCAGGTGGGACCAGAGGCGTGTGCCACCATGCCCAGCTAATTTTTTGCATTTTTTGTAGAAACAAGGTTTAGCTGTGTTGCCCAAGCTAGTCTCAAACTCCTGGGCTCAAGCAATCGCCCCCTTAGCCTCTCAGAGGGCTGGGATTACAGGCATAGGCCTCTGCACTGACCTCATAAGGTCGTTTTTAGAAAAGATCATTGCTATCCACAACCTCAGGATCAGCCAAGTTGCATAACTCCACAGCTCTCATTCACATTTCATTCTTGGATTAGGTGGGTTCACTGTGCTAGATGTCACAGGTCAAAAACATGGTCTGGACAATGGTCTAGAAAGTGTCAAAGGAAACTAAATCTTGGGACCCCAACCTCATTAAGCCAAAGGGAAAAGTCAAGCTGGGAACTGGGTCGTGCAAACCTGGCTCCCCCTTTTGGTTTCCAAATAAGATGGCTGCACGGTGAAAAGCTACATGCCTCACCCACATTTTGCCCTCAAGGAAATTCCCAGTGAGCTCCAAGATCTTTAGTCTAAGGTGCTTCTGTTAAGATTTGACCATGGCAATGCAAAGTGATAGCTTCTCCTTACAGGTGCAGCCACCCACAGCCCAGCAGACACAAATGCGTCTGACTGCTGCCCTGCTCCACCGTGTCTGTTATCTTCTGTAAAGTGCAGATTCCCTGAGTTTTTCCTCTGCCCCATCTGTCCCTGTCATCTTATGTAAAAATAAAATAAAATGCAGATTCACTGAGCCAAAGGCACAAGTGATGATTTTTCCCTGTGCCCCTCTTACATGAAAATTGTGTACTTCTCAGTATCTCACCCTTTCCCCTTTAAATGTGGAGCCCTCAAAAATCATCCTTGGGGAAAGGCATGTATCTGTCTCCCAGTGCGCGTTCTTAACTTTGGCAAATAAACCTCCTAAAATGACTGGGGCTATCTCATCATTTTTCTTGATTGACAAAAGCTAACAAAGAATACATTTTTAGATGAGGAACTCGGTAAGTCTTAAAACATTTGGAGTGCATTATAAGATGTTCTCTTAGAATCAACCCCATGATTTTCTCTCTCTTTCTCTCAGTAAAGGAATATACAGTTTTTATTGTGTATATCTTACTGTAATAAAAACAAAGTCACACCTGCCTAAGGCACAAGGTGCCGCATCCTCTGTCGAGCGTCTGCAGGGCAGGAGGCAGGAGGTGCTTGACAGACGTCCCACCCACCTTCACCTGAATCCAATGGCTGCAGAGGCTGAGTTCACCCTGAGCCAACTTCCACTCCGTCCATCAGGAAACCTGTTAAAACGTTCACCTGTGGGTGAAGGTTCATTGTGGTTCATATTCCTTTTTAATCTATTTGTTATTTTTGAGATGAAATGTTTCCTGAGTTGAGAAACGATGGATGTTTGGGGGAAGTTCTGGCCGTGGCACTCTGTCTTCCACTCATCTTCTTATTAAGAAATATATTGGCTTTAAAATATTAAACTTTGACTTTATTCTTTTGCTACTTTGGTCCTTTGAGACAGTCACAGTGTAAACTTGCTCTACTTTTTGGATTCTCTTATTGTCATCATGTCAGGCTCACTTAGCCAGTGGATGCATGATGTGTGGTGTCCCCAGGTGGCAGAGCAGGGAGGCTCCTCAGGGACAACCCACTCCCTGACCCGGATTCCAGTCCTTACACTCGGGCAGCGGCACGACCTCACCAAGGGAGGATCTGTTTGTTTTCCAGGTCTGGACTTCATTCTTCACTCAGCTGGTTGCTATTACTGCCTTTGCAGTAGCAGCAAGAGATTAACCACAGCCAAGTCTCTGAATCTTGACTCAGATTCAACCCAAATTCGATCCTCCACGTTCATAAGGAGGTGAGAGGAATAGAAAAAGATGCAATTTCCATATTGCTCATAATTTTATGACTTTATATTATCATTTTGGGATGTGCAGCACTTTTTAAAAATCCACAGGGTAATGTGTGTTTAATTAAAGTAATGTCAGTGCATCTTACAGGTGACATTTGCTTTTCCAGGTCATTTTCATGATGCAAAATAAATGAAAGGAACTTGGTATGTAGCAAGTTAATGAGGAATTACAGAATGTGGAGCCCCTGGGGTGAAAGTATCTGAAGGTTGTCTCAGACAGCTGTGTCAAAGCCAGCCTCAGGTCCAGCGCAGGAGTCACAACACGGTCAGTTCTTACTTCAGGTTTAAAATGCATGAGGCAGTGAAGGTGAAAGGCTGCACCTCTGTACCTTCTGCAAGTCAGGAAGGCTTGGCAGTTTTCCAAAGGAACACTGGGTTGTGGCACCTGGAAACTGGAGTGACTTCTGCAAATGGTGAAGACTTAAAGAATTGGTGGGAACATACCAGGAGGTGCAGAGTTCCGTCTCAAGCTGCTGGTTATAGCAGTGTTTGCGCACCTTCTCGCTGCAAGCTCTGTGAATCTATAGCAGTAACGTGAATGACTGCGTTGTGTTTCACTGTTCCACTTTGTTTTACTCTGCAGGATAGGCCACTTTCTGTTGTCATAAGGGACTCTGTAATCATCAGTACTGTACACACATTTGCCAACTTTACTGTACGTCTCAAAAATGGCTTCCGTTCCAGCCCTGGTAGCTGATTAAGTTTCATGAACCACCCTCTAACTGAAAATACTAAAATTGTGAGTGCAATTAAAAAAATTTTTAAGTGCATTGCTGAGCTAGCAAGTAAGTAAGAATTCCTCAGTGGCAAAGAAATAGGGTGTACGCAAGAATCTAGTGAGGCAAGAGGAACCTGTGACTGCCCCTGGTCTGGGGAACCTGATAAGCCTCAACCTCTTGCAATGGCCACTCAGGTGAGGGGGCGTCTCTGAGTACAAGAGACGGCTGCATAAGGCAGGAGCCCCAGGACCACAGTCTCCTCAAAGTGAGCCTCAGACCCCTGTAGGGGCCATTCATCAATTGCCTGACTGCCTGGGTGCTGAGTGGGGAAGAAAAAATCGTCCCCCAAACAGAATCTACAGTTGTCAGCCAACTCATCCACTGTGTATTGGGCCCATGGTCAGATCCTCTCCAGTCAGGAGCTCATTTGGAGTGATAGCAGGTTGTTGATCACTCTGCCTTTAGTGACACATTTTAATTCTTTTTGCATATGTGTTCCATGAGTTTCTGAGAGAAGAATATTACAACCTTTCTTTGATTATAAAATTGTCAACTTCTATTTTTTGTTCTGTCAGTTTTGCTTCATGTTTTGAGGACTCTTTTATTAGGCACATGCACCTTTGTAAATTATTCTAATTTCCTGATAAAGCATCATTTACCATTATGCAAACTCCCTCTCTGTATGTGGTGATCCTCACTGAATAGGAGTTTGTTTCATCTGATATACCGTTACTCCAGCCATCTTCCTTTTACCATTGCATAGCTCCTCTTTCTACATCCATTTATTATCAACCTATCTGTGTCTTCTTAGTTAAGGTTTGTCTCTTGTTGGCAGCATATAGTTTGGTCTTGCTTTTACCCATCCTGATAATTTCTGCCTTTTGATTGGAGTGTGTAGACCATTAACATTTAATGTAATTACTGATCAAGTTCAATTTAGCTCTATCATTTTATCATTTGCTTCTTTTTTTCTGCCATTTTTGTTTTTGATTCTATGTCTATATCTGTTCATTTTGTTCTATCTGTTAATACATATATGTACCTGTGTATGTGTGTGTGTGTATATATATATATATATATATACATATTTAGAGAAAGGGAGAAGTTAAAAAGGCTCTTAATTTTTATAATTTTTTAAAATTATACTTTAAGTTCTGGGATACATGTGTTCAGAGATGCCCTGTCCAGAAAGAAGGAATCTAGAGAGGCAGTCTGGCTACAGCGGTTTTCCTGAGCTGGGGTGGGCTCTGCCCAGTTCTAACTTCCCAGAAGGGCTGTTTTGTATACACTGCGAGGTGAAAACTGCCTAATCAAGCCTCAGTAATGGTGGACGCCCTTCCCCCCCTGAAGCTCGAGACTGAGGTCAGCCTCACAGCTGACCTCAGACAGCTGTGCTTGCAGGGAGAATTTCAAGCCAGTAGATCTTAGCTTGCTGACCTCCATGGGGGTGAGATCCGCTGGGCTGGACCACTTGGCTCCCTGGCTTCAGTTCTCTTTCCAGGGGAGTGAACGGTTCTATCTTGCTGGTGCTCCAGGAGCCACTGGGGTAGGGAAAAAAAGCTTCTGCAGCTAGCTCGGTGTCTGCCCAAATGGCCGCACAGTTTTGAAACCCAGGGCCCTGGTGGTGTAGGCACCCAAGGGACTCTCCTGGTCTGCGGGTGGCAAAGACCCTGGGAGAAGCATAGTATCTGGGCTGGAATGCACCATCCCTCATGGCACAATCCCTCACAGCTTTCCTTGACTTGGGGAGGGAGTTCCCTAACCCTTAGCACTTCCCAGGTGAGGTGACACCCCACCCTGCTTCCACTCACCCTCCGTGGGCTGCACTCACTGTGTAAACAGTCCCAGTGAGATCAGCTGGGTACCTCGGTTGGAAATGCAGAAATCACCCACCTTCTGTGTTGATCTCACTGGGAGCTGCAGACCAGAGCTGTTCTTATTCAGCCGTCATGCCAGCCACCTCAGTTTTTAACATTATTAGTAAGAGTGAGATCCTAGTTTTGTGGGCCTAAGTGTTGTACAACTTCGAGAACTCTCTATGAAAATTGCATGCAAAAAGTTATAAAGACTTGAGAATATTTACAGTAAGAAAATGATTTATGATAAATTAAATATTCTAAATATGATAGTTACCACAGATCACAAAATTCAAGAAAATAGCATTTAAAAAAATTGTTTCAGTGCTCAGCACACCTCTATCATATTTTAACTTCACTTTTTGGCTACATATTGTTTTCTTATTTCTTCATAAATGGCCACAAGGCCGTGCAACTTTGTACCATGGTGCTGAGCAAGTCAGCAGAGTGCGTTACTAGAGTTGTTTTCAAAACCATTTTACTCTCAGAACACAGAAGTGACTATGAGCACACACATCGTCCACTAACTCTGAGCCAAATGCACCGCTGGCTCTACTTTGTCTTAGACAGACTTGAGAGATGCTGTAGCAATTCTGTTATCATTTGCCACTATGGGAATATGACTGCAGGGAACTTGGATGGAGAAAAACAATCCTTTTTGCAGATTGCACTTAAAAGTCTTTTGAAAATGTCACAAAAACACATGCCTCATGCTGCTGGAGGCCCAACACTTCTGGGGAAGGGCCTCGGGTTTCAGCATTGTTAGTTTTATGGTTGATCCACTCTGATATCAATGACATGAAAAGAACTAACATTTCTCATGTGCCTGTGCTTCTCTTCCGTCCCCCAGTCATCAGGATTTCTCCCTCGCTTGGGAATCCTGGAGGGTCTCCTTGGCTTCACATTTACAGCATCAGATTCCGGAAAACATTGAGGTAACATTTCCAGATGTAAGGAAGAAGCGTTTTCACCAAAAGTCCTTCCTTCATTTCTTCATTCATTCATGCAATCGATATTTAAGGAGCCCTTGTTATTCCTCAGGCTCTACTTGAGTTGTGAGAGATACAACTGGGTATAAAATAGATGGACTTACCTCCCTGATAGAGTTTAAGATGCTGTGGGGTGAGGCAGAGAAGAGATGCTTATTCTGAGTCATAGAAAGACATTCCTTCTTATGCAGATGAGATTAACTCAACTCACAAAGCCTTCTTAAAAATTTATCTCAAGAGATATGAAAGTCAACTAAGATATTTACATGGCAATCCATGAAATAATTTGGAAGAACTATAGGAGAGTGTTAGAAATCATGTGCTCTGAGGTGAAACACCTCAGAATTCAATCCTGACTAATGCTGACTCTTAGATTTTAATCCTGACTTGCTGTGTCTCTAGTACTTATACAGAAGTAAACTATATAAACATAGTCATATGCAGGACAGTGAGTAAATGGAATTAAACTACTTTAAGGTTATGACACATTACACAAAGTATTACAATACTAACTTTAATTAGAATGTGATCAGCTAAAGATCCATGTTGCAATTTAGTAATAGCTAAATCAAATAGGAAAAAAAAGAATATGAACAATTTGAACAGCAGCATAAATAAGCAGCATAAAAATGTAGGGTGGCAACTAAAATAATAAAATGCAACCAGGTAGATCCGAAAACCCAATGGGGAAATTAAATTGTGTACCTAGAAGATACAATTAACTAAAAGAAGCCAAAAAAATGATCATACTAAAAACAGGCAGGACACATAAAACATAAATAATATGATGGTAAGCACAAACTCAACCACATCAGCAGTTAAATATAAATATAATAAGCACTCCAATAAAAGACAGAGATTCTCAGACATTTTAAAATCACAAGCCAACAAAAGATAGATTGTAGGAAAAGATGTGGCATACCTAGTAATATCAGACAAGCAGGATGTTAAGCAGGGCCGGGCCAAGACAACACAGGTGATCAGGGCCGGGCGTGGTGGCTCATGCCTATAATCCCAGTACTTTGGGAGGCCTAGGCAGGCAGATCGTCTGAGGTTGGAAGTTTGAGACCAGCCTGACCAACATGGAGAAACCCCGTATCTACTAAAAAAAAGTACCAAATTAGCTGGGCGTGGTGACACATGCCGGTCATTTCAGCCACTTGAGAGGCTGAGGCAGGAGAATCTTTTGAACCCAGGAGGCAGAGGTTGTAGTGAGCCAAGATTGTGCCATTGTACTCCAGCCTGGGCAAGATGAGCGAAACACTGTTTCAAAAAAAAAAAAAAAAAAAAAAAAAAAAAATAAAAAAAAAAAAAAAAAAAAAAAGATTATCAGGAATAAGAAGCAGAATTTCAAAATAATAAAATGATCAATTTATTAGGAAGATATAGAGCTTCGAAATCCATGAAGCAAAATGTGTGAATTGAAGGGAGAGTTAGAAAATTTCACAAGAATAATTTTAAGATCTTAATACTACTCTTTTAGTAACAAGTAGTAAAAAAATAGTAAGACTATGAACAATTTGAACAGCAGCATAAATAAACTTTACCTAATTAACATTATAGAAGACATCACTCAACAAATATGGAACTCACATTCTTTTCAAGTACATGTGAAATATTGGCCAAGATGTACATATGTGGGCCATAAAATATGTCTCAATAAACTTAAAAATATGTCCCAATACATTTTGTACTACCCAGTATGATCTCTGACCATGATGGAATTTAACTAGTAATTGTTAATAATAAATTATCCAAAAATGCCCATGTAAATTTCACAACAACTTCTAAATCATCCATGACTCAAACAACTGTGTTTTGAAGGTTTTGGGGTGTTGTCGTCCTTAGTTACTTTGCTCTTATTTTGCTCCTTTTTAAGTTACTATAAGACTAACTTTTTCTTACTTGTCTTGTATTTGCCTTTGTATCTTACTTGTATTTGCCTTTGATTTTAACAGTTCTTCAGTGTTACTTTCGTAGGCTTTATGAATCTCTCCG
This sequence comes from Cebus imitator, assembly GCF_001604975.1. Taxonomy (NCBI): domain Eukaryota; kingdom Metazoa; phylum Chordata; class Mammalia; order Primates; family Cebidae; genus Cebus; species Cebus imitator. The sequence continues at coordinate 485,494 of NW_016107695.1, read as the reverse complement.
TCTCAGGAAGACTTGGGATTTCCCTTCCTTGTTATTGATGCTTTACTTGAATTGGATCAGTAAGTGGGACAAAGGTAACGTTAAATGAGAAAGAACATTTAAGAGAGGCGTGATTTTCAGAGTGATGAGTTTATTATTGAATGTTTTTGAGCATGAAAATGTTTTTGAGTTATGTTTTTGAGTTATTTGCTTCATTACGCAACCTTGTCACTTTGGAGATTTTTTATAAACATTCAGATAAATTCTAAGGACTGTCATGTCTATATTACACATCATGAAATGGGGGAAACCAGTTATAAAAGTTTAAGTGAAAACAGTTAACATAGATGTATCCCCCAAATTGCAATTACGTGTGTGTGTGAGTGTGTGTGTGTAATATGTAATGGATGGAATATATAAAAGAAAATAGTAGGTCATTTTATCAAATATATTTTATAATTCTACATCTTTAACTTCTTACTTTCTTATTTCTGTCATAAATTTCCTGTGTGTTTTTATGTAGTATTCTCAATCTGATTGACTGTTAAATGATTCCTGCTAATTTATTATTGATGCAAAAACAACAGCAGTGCCATGTTCTGATTCTGCCATGCTGAGCACATGTGTGAGTGAACCTGCAGGCTTCACAACCCCGTTAGGACTAACACATCATTCCTAATACATTTATTTTATAAATGAGGAGAGTGGGGCTAAGGAAGTTTAATGAGCTTGAAGGCTGCTCAATTCGTAAGAGGCAAGCAAAAGATGTAGAATTTTGCCAACACAAGTCACAACCCACGCTCTCCATCACTGCTTCTGTGTAACATCTCCAAAAGTCAGTGTCCCTACATTAACTCATATATTCAACTACAAAACCCTTTAAGTGAGGGCGATCGTGACCAGTCACCTCTGGATCTTGGTCTTAAACGTGGGGCTTGGTCTGGGGCAGGCCTCCAAATATCATTTGTGGGTGGAACGTGGAACTTGACAGCGGGGCCCAGAGCATCCTGCATGTGTCACTGCCTTGTGCAGAATGCTCAGTAATGGCATTGGTATTCATTAACGAACTCTTTCATCTCATCTTTCTCTCTTCCCATTTGCAGAGAATAAGCCTATTTCGCAAACATCGTGTCAGTTAGAATTTGATATTTTGGTTATTGGCATGGAGTTTGGAATACTTCATTCACAGCAAGGACAGGAAATTGCACTACCTGTGAGAAGTTGGAGACCTGCTTCCCTTGGTCATGGTCATGCAAAACCACAGGAAAAGCTGGAGCCCTGACCCTGACCCACCTTCCAACCTGTGTTTATCTCTTGTATCTCCAGAGGCTTCCCAGAAGGAATCCCGGTGCTCATGTTCTGTTATGCTTAGGTGATATATCACTTATTCAGAAGAAGGCATTATGAAGGCATAGCATCTTTGGGACCCCTGAAGAATAAACTATTACTGTTTCTGGTGCTGGTGTTGAAAGAGCGTTTATATCATGTTAGTTAAAAACAATTTCCCTACGTGTCTGCAGTTTGATTGTAACTAGAATCAGGAGAGGAAATAAATAGACTAGGACCTTTCTCTGGTAAAGTACTTAGATTTCAAAGTATTTGTTTCCAATCAAATACAAATAGGGAACATCATAGCAAAACAACAACAACAACAAAAAAAAAACAATGCTGAGGAGTTATTAGAATGATAGAATGATATCATGGATAAATGTCTAAAAAGTATTGTAAACCAGAGGCATAACACTTGAAAATTTCAAATACCATGATTATGCGGCATGATGCATTATAAAACATAAAATGAAATCTCAAAAATTGGTTATAAGGTTATAATAAGGTAATTTTTTCCTTCTTGTTATTACTTCCACAGCAATAAATAAAAATACAACTTGGCTAATTACATACCTGCCATGTGTTACGCCCACAAGCATCCCTCAGCAGAGGACCCTGATGAGCTCGGACTGGGTTTATGAAAAGCAAACTGTGGACGGGATTATTCATTTCCCTGAGGAGGAAGCTGGGGGCTGAAATTACATCCCCAGTGATGAAGTAACAATGGGGGGTGAGCAAACGTTAATTCCTAAGTCATTATGGTCTGTAAAAAATAAAATTTTGGACAAATAGGTAGCTTTATGCACCCACTGGAATGAAATAAGAGGGCTGAGTAGAGTAGGGACAAGAAAATCAAATGCAGTTTCTCCAGGATTGGCTAACAAAGGCCTGGTTAGATGGTGGATGATGCTAGAAATACAGTGTTTCACAACCATAAACACGCTCAGGGGACATACAAATAATAAGACATTTGACAATACAAGGGATGGAATCCATGAAGCCGGTGCGGCAGTCTGACTCAGCCCCGCCGACTCACACCTACGTTCAAGATCGCCCACGAGCATTTTCCTTCGGGAGATCTCAGCAATGTGAGTGCATTTCCAGCGGCCTGGCCAAAGGCAGCGCAGGTTTCAGCTCCAAGGAGCGAGACCAAAACGCCAGCAAACGCTAGCAGGAGAGTAAACCGATCCTTTCAAAATAAAGCTCCATTTGCTGTAGGAAAATGGTCTTTGGTGGATTCCAAATCTTAAAACCTCCTTGGTGCTTGGGCAGAGCTGTGACCTGGAAGTCAAACTCACGGGCATCAGAAAGGCCACGTTTCAGCCCAAGCAACTTGACCTCCTGCCTTTTGGTTGAAAATGTTGAGTTCATTTTGAGACTGTACCTCCCAGGAAAATGAATCCATTAATCAGGAAGAGCAGGGGCAGGGACGGAATTTTTTTATGTGTGTGAGGCGGGGAGCAGAAGTGCTGTGGCCAAGCCAGCGAGACTTTTCCCCAGAACAAATGTCTTTTCACGTTCATGCCAACTAGTCTCTATCCACCAGGCAGCTGCGAGGATGTCAACGCACAGCCACAAACGCAGCCTGGAGGCCCAACGTCCCAGCGGACGGACATGGACGCTGCACTCGCCTTCCAGAACCACAGGTGCATAAACAGCCATGCCCTGCCAAGCCCTTCACAGCAGAAAAGCGCCACCGCCCTATTCCACTTCTAGCAGGCTTCGGTCGTTAGCAAGATGGATTTGCCTCACTAAAGCTGCGTGTTGTTTTGCCTTTAGGAAACAGAACGAATGGGGAAATCTTTTGGAAGTCACACACGTGCCCACAGTCATCCCCGCCGCAGATCTCCATCATTCCCACAGGTGTGCGCATCGCCCCGGCGTGGGGTCAGGCACTCCCGGCCTCCTGGGCAGGGAGGCTGCCCGCTGACCAGCCGCTCGTCGTACCGTGACACCGTGACAGGAGACAGAAAGTGTCCCAGACCCCCACTCCAGCAGGCCATTTCCAGCTTGGAATCCCAAACATGTTACCAGGCTGGCATGAGCCTCCGTTTCCTGAGATGCAATGAAACTACCGTTGGCTCTGGCACAGGGAGGCTGTGGGGACTCAGCGGGATGAATACCAGCGGGAATATCCCCAGGATGTTCCAGGCGCAGGGGGCGCACGGATACCCCAGAAGGCCAGGCGCAGCGGGCATACGGATATCCCCAAGAGGCCAGGCGCAGGGGGCGCACGGATATCCCCAGGATGTTCCAGGCGCAGGGGGTGCACGGATACCCCAGAAGGGCAGGCGCAGGGGGCATACGGATATCCCCAGGATGTTCCAGGCTCAGGGGGTGCACAGATATCCCCAGGATGTTCCAGGCGCAGGGGGCGCACGGGTTTCCCCAGGACGCCAGGCGCAGGGGAGGCTTGAGGCCTCAGCCGTCGCTGGTGTCGTCTGCACTGCCCTGTGCAGTCCTCCATCTCTGACACGTCGCCAGCGACAGCGAATTAAACGAATTACAACTGGACAATACCACACAGAGCTTGAAAATTGTGTATGTGTGTGGGGGGTGGGGGAGAGGAGAGAGAGAGCGAGCACGAGCCTGAGACAGAGGCTCCTTCGTTCCTTCCTTTCACAAGCATGCACTAAGCACAAGGTGGTCCAGGCCCTGGGGTGAAGCCGGGCCCCTTTGCTGCCTCCCATTGTCTTTCAGGAGGAGAAACACATCCGCCAACAGCAGCACAGCAGAGAACGTGGCGGCCTGTGACTGCAGCCTCCTCCGCATGTCTAAACTCCCACTGGCAGGGACACCCCTGGTGTCCTCACTGCAGAGGCTAGTTCCTGGCAGGGAGTGGGTGCTCAGCAAAGTCTTCCAGGGGAGCTGGGAAAGGCCCCTGAGGGAAGACACAGCTGTGGGCCTCATGGTGCAGGGAAGAACAGCAAGCCCAGCCTGAGCTTCAGGAGCTGTCAGGGGCTGAGCTGCGTCCCTCTAATTTTTATGCTCAAGTCCTGACCCTCCCATCCCTCAGTGTGACTGCATTTGGAGGTCGGGTCTTTATTTTTCTCTCTTTAATTTTAGATTCAAGTGGTGCAGGTGCAGGTTTATTACATGAGTATACTCGTCATGCTGAGGTTTAGGCTTCTACGGATCCCATCACCCAGGTACTGAGTACAGCACCCAGCAGGAAGTTTTTCAGCCCTTGCTCCTCCCTCCATGCCCTCCCTAGAAGTCCCCAGAGTCTGTTGCTCCTACGTTTGAGTCCGTGTGTACCCAGTGTTAGCTCTCACTGAGCTAATGGGGAGGACATGCTGTATTTGGTTTTCTGTCCCCGCCTTAATTCTCTTAGAATAATGGCTTCCAGCTGCATCCATGCTGCTGCAAAGAACATGATCTCATGCTTTTTACCACTGCATGGTATTCCCTGGTGTCTGTGTACCACATTTTCTTCATCAGTCCACTGTCGATGGGCACCTAGGTAATTCCATGTCTTTTCTGTTGTGAACAGTGCCACAATAAACATGCGAGTGTCTTCTTGATAGTTATTTTCCTTTGAGTAATGAGATTGCTGAGTAAAAGTGGGGGCTGCTCTCAATGCCATCACAGCTCATACCTCCTGTGGAACATTCTGGAAAGTTATAGGTGCATGGTAGCATGGGGGCTTCTCTCAACACCATCACAGCTCCCACCTCCTGTGGAACATTCCAGAAAGGTAGAGCATGGAAGCACAAGGAGCCACTCCCAATGCCATCATAGCTTGCGACTCCAGTTTTGTTGTTGTTATTGGTGGTGTTTCTTTATCCTGTCGACATCTGTCCTGAGAGTTTCTCTGCTTCTGCAGGAAAATCTGGATCATGTTCCTGCTCCGGATACCAGTCCAGGGCCTGGTTCCTGCCCTCAGGAGGCAGATGCATCCAGTGGCGACCGGCCAGCAGCACGTGTAAACAGCATCGGTGCAGACGTCAGGCTCGGAGGACAAAGTCACAGTCCAGAGCAGCGGGGAGAGGCATTCTCTCCAGTGCAGTCCAGGCCACCACGTTTTGGTGGAAATGGAAGTTTTTGAATTGATTGTTGAGAAATAAACAACAAAGCAGCAAGCACAAGAAAGGACACCGGGGGAAGGGACAGAAAGAGCGAAGACGCAGCAGGAGGACAGCTTCTGAAGGGCTGGAGAGACAGACCCGCTGGCACTGCTCCCTCAAAGGGAGTGTGCAGAGGAAGCGGGAGGCCTGGGTGGGGTGCGCAGGTGCACAGAGCCGTAAACTCCAGGCCGGTGTGCCAGGGATTTGTGTCAGGGCACTGCATGACCAGGGCTGAGCTCAGGAAGAATCACCATGATGTCCAACAATCAAAATAGAAGCTCTTTAAAAATTAAGTAGGTACAATGCACAGCTTTGAACAAGCTGGTGATCTTTTGAGACGTCAGGGTGATAAGCAGGAGATGTGGCATCTCAGAATCTGAGACACTAAGGTGCCAGACCTTCCCGCTCTTTAGAGGATCGACTCCCTGAGTCCACAGGCACCTTTGTCCTCGAGAAATATCATCATTTACTAGAGTCTTACACAGCGTTTATTCTGTGCATGAGTAAGTTAGAAATCGAAGAAAATAAAGAAGGAAAAGTCTGTTTCCCTCTGAAGAGTCCCACAGTCTGGTCAGGGCATCAGACACCTTCCCAATGAGCTACAAAACCACCCTTCAGTAAGTGCTGAATGAAGGTCTAAGAAATTGGCAAGGGCAGCTCAGAGGCAGGAGGGAGGGCGGAATCCAGGCTGTGAGGACGGAAAGGGCTTCGGAGAGATGCAGCATTTGAGTGGATCTTGGCAGGTGGAGTGAGCCCCCATCTGCACACCACTCACTAAGGCCCCAGGCCACCCACATCCCTTTGCAGGCCACCCATGCCGACTCAACTCACTGGTCTAGCAGGAGGTTCCTATGCTCTGTTATTGCCGGAAAATACTTCCCTTCTGAGTGGCTTTCTAAAGGAAGGATGTGAAAGATGGCTCCACAGACACAGAACGTTTCAGACACCACCTGTGTCTTCCCTAATCAGCCCCTGTGTGCAGCAGAGGATGTGTAATCTAGCTTCTTGTTCTTTCAAAAACATATCCAAATTTTACCACTTCTCTTAATGAATTATGACATCTATGGAAAACGGTATTCGTTTGCAATCTTACAGAATGGCAAATGCCATGATGGCTCATAAAACATTCAATAAATTTGTTTTATTGCTAATTAATGGTGTTTTAGTATCTCTAAGGGAAGTTTTCTGGTTATCATTCATCTATACAGACAAAATTTGAAACTACTACCATTTTCAAGAAATTTAAGTTACTTAGAAATAGATTAGGAATACGAAAGCAGTATGAATAGCAGAACTATGCAAGCCACAGAGGCGCAGTGGCCTTTAGTATATGCATGCGGAGGCGTGGGGTAAGGTGAGCCGGCTGAGGCTGGCAGGGTGTGGCGGGCTGCGTAGAAATCACAGTCCACATGGAACACGTGGCACTGGGAGATACTGCCCAATTTACACTTGAATTTCTGTGGCTTTTCCTACTTCGTGAAGCGACCACATATAATTTGCCAGGAATTATTATATCAGCTCAGGACTTCAAAAGTCTCCAGGGGACAATGCCTGGCCTCTCTGGTCACTTTTTGGCAGGAAAGAGATGCATAAGTGCTTCACAGTCCCAAATGATCCACTCCCTCCCATGCCCTGAAACCTTCCAAAGTTATCTTAATTCAGAGGTCGCTCTGGCTCCTTGCAGCTGCAGCTGGCCCACCGCAGGGCTGGAGCATCAGACTTGAGGCCCTGCCCTACACCCCCTGAGGCAGCAGCAGGGCTTGGCTTCGGCCCGGGCCAGCGCCCTGACAGGTCCCAGGAGGTGCTTCGGCAGGAGGCCACCTACCCCCCAGCTGGGACCACACTTGGAAAGTCGATCTCTGCCTTGACTCAGCGAACAAGAGAATCCACGTGGTAGATACAGACGAGGCGTGCTGGCTGGGCCTCCAGGGCTCCTTCTGTCTGCCCACGGGGAAGCCCGGGGCTGTGAGGAGGAGGAGGGGAAGCCTGGGGCTGTGAGGAGGAGGAGGAGCCAGACGTTTTTTCACACTGCTTGAAATACTGTGTATTTTTTTCATTGCAGAACGCTCCTGACAGCAGTCTCAAGCTCATAGGAAAGCCCAGTGGCTCATGGAGGGCACGTGGGGGCGGCGTTTCAGGCCCTTGGGCCCCGACGGCAGGCAGCCCAGCCTCTGCTCCCCACCCCGCATGTCACCCCCACCCACCGCCTTAATGCACGCTCTTTTCTTCACTGCTGTTGTCGATGGCAAAGAAAATGACCCAGAAACTTCAGCAAACACAAACAACAGAGGATGTTTCGGAAAGCCGCGAGATGGTTCACAGGATTAGACCCAAGGCCACGGCTCCCTGCCATGGACGCTGCAGCTGATTCCTCCTGTCCAGCTGAATTGAACCTCTCGCCCTTTCATCAATGTGCTGCCCGCCATGGCCTCCCCCAGACACCAGGTACTGTGTGTTTCCGACTTCTTAAAAGAGTCGTTTTAAATGTTCTCACCACAAAAAAAAGATAAGCATGTGAGAAGATGGACAGTCTAATTAGCCCGACTTCGCCATTCCACATGGTGTACATGTGTCAAAATTTCCCACCGAAACCCATCAGTATATAATAATATACAATTATTTTTAACATATATAAAGGAAAAAGGAAGGCACTAAATACTGAAAGGACAAAAAGCAAAAGCATCAGGCCTCCAGAGGGCAGACGTGTGGGAGGCCCTGGGAACCAGCGACCATCCCTCCACCCTTCGGGCACTGCCTTGGGGACCCACTCCACACGGTGAGTGGAAAAGCTCCCGTCACTCTCGAAGACTTGATGTCCTGGGAGAGAGAGGCTGGTAGGATTCAATCGACATCCTGTGGTGGGTGGTGGCTGGACCAGGGGCTGGCAGGTGAAGGTCACAGGGTCTGACGTAACCACCCAGTTCACCCCACATCCTGCTCCAAGGACCGTCCTGGAAGCCCGTGGCTACTCAGGGCAGGTGCCTGCTGGGCTGACCCTTGCCACGCTCCTCCAGGCCCTGAGCCTAAGCCGCCTGGGGATATTTTTGTTGACAACGATGTTCTCCACCCAAATAGAGTGTCCCTTGCTGGAATCTGTGTCACACATCTGGTTCCTGGGGCTGCACCAGGTGCTCCAGCAGCGCATTCCAGTGACAGCTGGAAATGGAAAAGGAGCCGCCAGCACCAGAAAGGGGCCCAAGGGGCTGTCAGTGAAGCAGAGAAGGAAATGCTGGGGAGGCATGCAGAGAACAGCAGCTCCCATCCTCAGGCTGAAGGGCCAGGCAAGGCTCTCCCTCTCTCTCAGACACACACACTACACACCAGACATAC
>NW_016107695.1:444899-475068 GCF_001604975.1 Cebus imitator | reverse complement strand
CCACACACGCCACACACCACACACACCACACATCACACACACCCCACACACACCTCACACACACTGCACACACATCAAACACACCACACACGCCACACACCACACACGCCACACACCACACACCACACACACCACAAACACACCACACACCCCACACACCACATGCCACACACACACACACCAGACACACCACACACACACGCCACACATGTCACACACACACGCCACACACACACACCACACACACCCCCCACACACACACCCCAGCGTTACTGTCCAAAACTCTAATCCAGACTCTCCTACTACAGAGCCCACTCCCAGGATGCAGATCTAATTCACCTGAACTCAAGGAGCTCTAAATGAGTGTGGCCGCCCCAGGCGTAGGCTCATGTCTGTGCTTTTGCATTGAAGGGCTCCTCCCATCCGAGTGGGTATTTGCTCCACACCTCGGAGGTGACTGGTCCCGGTTCCCACAGCCAGGCACCTGCCTGCATCTCTGATTGAAGAGCACCACGCAGTCCACACGTGCTTGGAGAACTCAGCATCTCAAAGCAGGAATCCCTGCCTTTGGGAACTGCCCGAGATCATACAGGGAGTCTGCGAAAACAGAATTCAGGACTCACAACCCCAAAGCTAACAGTCTGGTTCAACCTAATAATGGTGTTCACAGCAAGCAGGCTGGAGCTGGAGGCCATTATTCTAAGTGAAGTAACTCAGGAATAGAAAAACCAAACCTCGTGTGTTCTCATTTATCAGTGGGCGCTAAGCCATGAGGATGCAAAGGCGTAAGAATGATGTGATGGACTTTGGGGGGAAGAGTGGGCGGGGTGAGGGATAAAACACTACACACTGGGTACCGTCTACACTGCTCGGGTGACAGGTGCCTCAGAATCTCAGAGATCGCCACTAAAGAACTTTTCCATGCAACCAAATGCTGCCTGTTCCCTCAAAACCAGTAAAATAAAATAAAATAATAAAATGTGCATGCGAGGTAAAAGACAAATAAATAAACAAACCTAAGTATTTTATCTGATGAGGCTGGGTTAAGCTTAGTGAGCCACACCTCCCCGGCACCTTTAAATTACTGCAGTGCCAGGGAGAACGGTATTCCTTGGCACTGGAAGGAACGTAGGAAAACAAATGCAAATTTAGTGAAATCGCATGCCATTTGTCCTAATGCTCCTTTCTTGTTTCAGGGAACTGCCTGTGACATTTGCAATTGTGTCCAGAAATGTGAGACACCCTTGTGCTTCAGGAGCCAGTCTGTGCCTGTGAGCGCACAGGAGGGTTAATAACAAGCCCAAGGTTTTCCTATGAATTAAGTAACACATGTAGGCTCTCAGAATTTTACTACTTGACCTGTTGCATGCAGATGAAAAACATGTATTCATTCACTCAACTAATATTTATTGAGCATCTGCTCTGCTTCCTTCGTATGTGAAACTTCTGAGTGGGGTTCATCCTCCCTGTATGTCCCCTTGGCCCCTTTTAAGTCTGTAACTCCATCTGGAGATCACCACTCTTCTGATTTTTGTCATCATCAGTTACTTGTGTCTGTTTTGGACTTTGTGGAAATGGAACCAGACAGTGGGGACTCTTCGTGCCTGGCTTCTTTCACGCACATGTTTGTTGTGAAACAAGCATCAGTATTCTTGATACACTCGTGGTTCATTATGTTTTCTCATGCTACAGTTTTCCATCGAAGGCCATAAAATGTATTTATCTCATCTCGTATTATGAGCATCTGGGTTGTGTCCAGTGTGGGTCTACTGTGCATAAGGCTGCTATAAATGTTCTCACACGTCCCTCCATAGTTAGAGCTAGGAGCAGGATCTGGGTCATAGGACAGGCATAGCTTCAAACTTAGTAAACACTGCTGAAGATTCTTCCCAGAATGGTGGAGCCACTTCACATTCCCAGAGCGATGGGTGACTTGTCATCGCCCAGTCCGCCCCAGAAGTTGGCATTTTCAGTCTCTTCAGCCTTACGCATCCTGGTGAGTGTGCAATTCTCCCTCAGTGTGGATTTAACTTTCATTTTCTTGAAAACCAACGACTCTGATCACCTCCCCATATCTCCATGGCCACTGGGACATACCGTTGCGTGAAGTGCCCATGCAGGTTTTAAACTGGGTTGACTGTCTTTTTCTGACTGATTTGTTTAGGGGTTCTTCCTGTGTTGTGGGTATTAATGGAAATGCCTGTCTTTTCACTTTCTTAAGGTCATCTTTTGATGGACGTATGTTCTAAATTCTGCTGAAGTCCAATCAATCTTTTTATTAGTATTTTTAGTGCTTTTTACATCTTAAAATATATTAGCTTCCTGACGCTCATGAAGATAATTGTAAGACCAATTTCTAGAAGAAGGTAGTTCAGTTTGACTTGGCAATGATGTGAGGACGCAGTAGGAAGAAAATCAAGTTTACTGTATATGACTATTTTCTTTTCATTCTATTGACTTCATTTCTCCATCTCCCAGTTGACTGATACCTAGAGAAAGGTTGGTATGAAAGATACCCAGAAACTGGTTAAAGCCAGAGTGTTTGAGCAGACACAGTGATTTAACCCAGGGACAGAGGGTGGAGGGAACCAAAACAGAGGCATCTCATCTGAAGACAGATTTTGCCCATAAGAATTCTTGCAAAAAGCAGATTGTCTCCATGCCCAGGTGCCATTTTTAAAGAAATGTTTTATGCAGATCTCACAAAAAATGCTCAAAGGACATGAGTTCAAGTGACTTCTTCAGCCTGGCATAAACACTCACGCCTCCAGCCAAGAGGTCGTGTCCAGGCAAGGCTCGTGGCGTTCCTGCTGCGAGGAGTCATCGCTGTCATCCAGGCTTCAGAATTTATACCAAGTTTTGCCTCTAAACTTTTCTTCTTTTTTCTCCATAACTTCAGGGAACACATTCTGCTGTTATTGTTTTGTTGCAAAAGGAATGACTGGATTTCTGGTGAGGAAAATTTGAACAGACAGTTAATGTTACTAAAAAGTTTTGGTTCTGATCTCAGCCCACATTCCACAGCAAATAGAACAAAGGGATTATCTTTTTGGTAAAATCTGAAGTCAAATTCTCCCAGCTGCCAGATCCTTCTCACAAAAACTAGAGATAAATATGTGACAAGATCTTAGGGCATTCCAAGAGCAAGTTTTCGGGAATTATGAAGGCACTGTAAATCAAATTTGCGTTCTATCATTTTTATTTCTCACTAATAGCTTTTATCAAGAAAACACATGCTTTGGAAAATGAATCCTCACAATGACATTAAAACATCTTTTAAAATATTAAAAACAATCAATTATTTACAACCAACTTATTCCCATCTTTTTATTTCTTGTAGATTTTTTCCTAGCCTGTTAAAATTACAATAAAAAATATAACTACAAGATGTGTTAAATCTCTCTCCTGCTATCACTTCTTACTGGTGTCACCGTTGCTGAGGATTATGATTTTCTTCCCCTTTTCTTCCATTGAATGAAGGTGGTTTTAATTTTGGCAGTTCTGTCAATATTGCCAGTCTTTGTTCAAAAATGTTTGTTCTTGTAGCATGGACTGGAGGCCCATGGGGCAACACATCCCAAACACTTGCTCTCTGGGTCTCTGTCACTCGTGATTCCATGCCCTTGACTATGACATGCATGCACCAAGCCACTGGCCTTGTTGTGAGCCCTTGTGCTGCTCTTCTTCCAAAATAGTCTCCTCTTTCCCCACTGCTGCGCTCACTGCTTGGCGTTAGAACTAAGGCCCCGCGCTCACGCTCCTCACTGCTGCCTCCTGCCAACCTCCTGGACTTTCTCACATTGCATCTGATTCCCGGGTCTCTAACTCCATCTTCCTCTCTAGTGAGACCGCTGCCACCCTCTAAGGTGACTTCAGTGTCCACAGGGACAGACCTAAGTCCTGACCTCCTAGGTGCCTTCAGGTCTACACGGACAGGACCCAAGTCCTGACCTCCTAGGTAACTTCAGTGTCTACACAAACAGCACCTGAGTCCTAACCTCCTAGGTAACTTCACTGTCTACACAAACAGCACCTGAGTCCTAACCTCCTAGGTAACTTCAGTGTCTACATGGACAGGACCCAAGTCCTGACCTCCTAGGTAACTTCAGTGTCTACACAAACAGCACCTGAGTCCTAACCTCCTAGGTACCTTCAGGTCTACACGGACAGGACCCAAGTCCTGACCTCCTAGGTAACTTCAGTGTCTACGTGGACAGCACCTGAGTCCTGACCTCCTAGGGGACTTCAGTGTCTACACAGACAGCACCCAAGTCCTGACCTCCTAGGTAACCTCAGTGTCCACACGGACTGTATCCCAGCCCCGACCTGAAGGCTCATGCTGGTCTGCTGACCCCCAGCCACCCCCGAGCCATCCACGGCCTTCCCCTCTCCCAGGCACACCCTGGTCTGCAGGAACACACAAGAGTGGCAGTGAGCTGAGGAATGCAGCACCTGGCCACAGCCTCCTCTCCTTCCTGCCAACCTGTCGATAGCCCCCCCACCACCAAATCCCCAACACGCTCACCATCAGGGCATCAGCCAGCGTCCTCCAGGGAAGCAGCACTGACTGGCACGCGCGCACACACACACACACACACACACACACACACACACACAGATTCATCTTAAGGAACTGGCTTATGCAATCATGGGGCTGGCAAGGGTGGCATCTGCAGGGCAGGCTGGCACACTGGAGACTCAGGGAAGAGTGGATGGTGTAGCTTTGAGTCTGGAGATTCAGGCAGAATTTCTATGCTGCTCCTTGGAGACAGAATTCCCTCTTCCCGAAGGGACCTCTGTTTTTTCTCGTAATCCCTCCAACTGATTGGATGAGGTCCACCCAAATCATAAAGGGTAGCTTGCTATATTCAAAGTCTGCTGGTTTAAATGTTACTCACATCCACAAAATACCTTCACGGCAACATCCACCTGATGTTTGAGCCAATGGCGGGCGCCGTGGGCACCTCCTGTGAACTGAAGTTCCCATCTGCCTTCTCTCCAAAACAACCTGATGAAATAACTGTGGTTAATACCAACTGTGTTCCATATTTTCACATGCACACCATGTGAAATGCTGAAATCCCAGCAAGCCCAGGTCCCCACAGGCTTCCAACCGCGGCCTCTCCTGATATGTGGGGTTCCCAGCAGGCCCAGGTCTCCATGGGCTCCTATGCGTGGCCTCTGCTGATGTGTTGGATTCTCCCAGCAGGTTCAGGTCCCCGTGGGCTCCTACACGTGGCTGCTGGTGTCCAGAGCTCGCCCTCTCTTGGGCTTTGCCACGCCATCACGGCTTCCCTTCTCCTTCTTCCTCTTTGGCTTTTCCAAGACTTTAAAGTCTCTGCATTCCCTAAACCGACCATGAGCCTCCACCCCTGTCTCTCTGCACCCCCGCAAGTGGCCTCATTTGTTCTGAGTCCAACACCATGCACATGCTAATCAGTAAATATATGCCCCTCCGGAATCTTCCCTGAGCACCAGAGCTGCCCGGATTTTCCTCTAAGACAGGAGGAAGCGTTGGCAAGAGCTCTGCTGAACACACCAGCCTCGGCTCTCCTGGAAAAGGCACTCAGCGTAACACAATGATGTTTTCAGAGACAAGCTCTCTTCCAGTGCAAAGCAGCAAGCAGTGCCCTCAAGGAAGGAGCCACGCCAGGGGACGGGCCACAGGACTCACAGGAAATCCGGCAGCATCCTGGGACAGGGCTTCAGGAAGCCTACATGGCCTCAACCCACAGGCAACAGCCCATGCGCTCCTGGGCCCAGCCGCCCCTCCCCATCACTGTAGGGCCTGGGATCTCACACATGGACAAAGTCATTGGCTTCATGCGGGTCTCACTGATGTGAACCTGAGGAAGCATCGTTCACTCCATGGTGCCCTGTCTGGGGGAAATTCCGAGGTTTTTCTGCTCTTCTTACAATTGCAGGAGATGACCAGGGAAAGAACTTGGAGGTCAGCAGAATGGGACTCCCCGGTCCTGAAAGACCTGGCCCTGTGTGGTTCTAAGCTGCAGTTACCTTGGAAAGAGGAGGCTGCGTTTGGCTGCAGGTGCAGGAACATTCGCCCACATGGCTCAGAAATGTCCTCATGCGCGTGGAGCTGCGTCCAGTCGGCACCGGCCACGTAGCTGCATGCACAGCCTACGGAATCACGAGGCACCCACAGCCTGCAGAAGTGTGAGGCAGGACACACACTCCTTCTCATGTCACCGTCAGGACTTGGCGCATTTTTTGGGTGTTTGTGTGTATGTGTGTGTTCATGTGTGTGTGTGTGTATGTGTGTGTGTGCGTGTGTATATGTGCGTGTATGTGTGTGTGCATGTGTATGTTGTGTGTGTGTGTGTGTGTGTGTACATATAGACTTTTTCCCAGCATGTGATTCCAGAGCCTCATACACCTAAAGTGAGACCAGCAGTGGACTGGGACAGTGGTTTACAGAGCGTGACACGCAGCTCCCAGCTCCTCATCTAATGAGGACCCCAAAGCAGTGTGGTTTGTGGTCCTGAACTTGCCTGGTCTAAAAGGCTGAGGTCTGTGCAGCATCCTCACTGCAAAAAGCCAGGAACACTTAATTACAAACATTACATCACCACAGGAGGGCTGTCCCTTCATCACTTTGCAACTGAGCAGACATTCACAGGAAAATCTTTCTGCCAGAGATGCTCTCTGAAGGAAGAGAAGAGTCAGGCCGCAGCCCAGCAGTGGGGCCCCAGGCCAGCCTGGCCCGAGAGGAGTGAGAGGAACCTGGAGCCTCCATCTGCACTGTTTTAACAACCAAAAGTGGCCACAAAGCTCAGGACCTTCCTCAGATGACACAGAGGGGCTGAGAAGGAGGCCGCAGGACCAGAGGCTGGCCCGCATGAGCCAGGTGGTGGGGCGTCCCACGACCACAGTCACAGGCCCACCCCCTGAGGCCTCCTGCCCAGGTGGAGAAATTGCACACAATGAGGGGAGCTCCACGCTGGAAATGGGTCTCTGGTGAGGCTACTGCCAGAGCCGTGTAAGACATGAAGACGACGATTTCAGGTGTGCAGATTCACACGGCATCGCACGCAGACGAGGGCAGCGTGCCCGCTATCTTCCAGAACTACAGCCACTTACTCTCTAAACAGTGTTTAAAATCATCATCCGTGCTTCAGGTTTAAGTTAACCATGCACATGATCAAATTTTCCTGAAATTTCCATGCTTTGAAAAAAAGCAGAAAACTGCCTGGCAATACTCCTAAAATTATTTTTTCAAATGATTTGCGTTTACTTAGACATGTTTGCTGAATCCAGTAGCATGGCTGCTTAGCCATCTCAACTAAAGAGAAATCAGAATGAGCCACAGGCAAACCTGAGTGCTGGTGCAAGCCCTGCAGTGACCAGGATTCCACAGATTTTAAGAATTTCACATTGTGCCTCCATCCATCTTTTTCCTGTTCAGTCACATTTTCTTTTGCAATTAACTCCAGAGACAACACCTGTCGGCGTGTGGCAAGGAGAGAGAGCATTAGGACAAATACCTAATGCATGTAGGGCTTAAAACCAAGATGATGGGTTGATGGGTGCAGCAAACCACCATGGCACATGTATACCTCTGTAACAAACCTGCATGTTCTGCACGTGTCCCAGAACTTAAAATAAAAAAAAAAAGTCAAAACTCACTTTCTAATTTTTCCATCTAGTTCATTATATACTTATGGTTAGAATGAGGATGAATAGTTATATCTAGAAATAGCTGTTAAAGAAATACCACGAGTATTAATTAACCAAAATATAGAATTTTCACCGCCATGCAGAAGATTGTCAGCTGCCAATGCATTCACATCAAAGGTTGCTCCTTTCTGGGAAATAAACTTGTATTTTAAATTTTGAGGACAGTCAGCTTATAACAAAGAAATCATCCTGAAGTAAAGTTACTTTATTTTTTAATAATGCCCAAATATGTGTGTGTATGTGTGTGCATGTGTGTATGTGTGTATATATGTGGTATGTGTATGTGTACATGTATGTGTACGTGTGTGTGTACACGTCTTATTCAGCTCCGACTGCTATAACAAGATACCCCAGACTCACTAACTTTAACAGCAGACATTTACTTCTCACAGTTCTGGAGGCTGGAAGTCCATGGTGAAGGTGCTGGCCAGTTTGGCTCCTGGCAATGGCCTCTCTTTCTGGTCTGCAGACGGCGCCTCCTCCCTGTGTCCTCACTTGGTGGAGAGAGGACGCTCCAGTGTGTCCTTTCACGTAGCCACTGAGCCCATCGTCAGCTCGCCAGGCCCCACGTCCCAACAGCAACTCTAGCGGGCTCAGGGCCTCAGCATCAGCACGTGAGGAGGAAGGGATGCAAACGTTCACTCCATATCGATGTGCTTCACAGATGAACTTGAGAACAGCAGGCCAATCCCAATCTGTCATTGGGATTCATTTGCATGGTTCTAATGTTTTAAGGAAGACTTTCAAATATGATTTTATAATTACTCATAAATTTGAAATTACTCAAATTGAAAGGAAAAGTCTTTCTGAAATCAGACTTTCTACCTCATCCCCAGAGAGCATGGCTATCTACTCACCTGTCTTAATCATTACTCTTCTTTATGAACTGACTAGCATGCACATATGTGTGCACCTACATGTTAGTATGCAATGTGGAAAGGGGTGTGTATGTATCCTAAAATATGCATACATATCCTAAAGTTTACATGCGTACCTAAGTTGCATACATGTGCTCATGCACACAGCAGCTGTATGTGGCTGGGACCACAGAACCCCTTCTGCAGGAAGGCTCTGGGAGAGACAGGGCCTCCGGGCTGTGATGGCCTTGGCTTTCTGAGACAGACCGGGGCCTTCCGGGCCAAGGCCTCGCAGCGGGGGAGCATGTGGAAGCTGTTCTCAGAGAGTGGAGCTTTCCCCCACTCAAGGTCTAGGTCCTTCCTCAGCAGGATGTCAAGGCAGAGCCCTTTTGGGATGTGCCAGTGTCCTCCATGCCAATCCAGGGAGTGACATGCCAGTCAGAGATGGCAGCAGCCTCCTCAACCCTGGGCAGGGAGACCTGCAGGCCTGATGCCAGGGCAGGAGCTGCATGTGAGAGGATTCTCCTCACTCTCCCCGCCCAGCACACCCGACTTCGGCTCACTGGTCTCTGTGTGTTCTGTTTCAGCTTCCATTTTGTTGGGGTGCATTGTCCACTGGCTTCCTGAGAAACGGTGCCTGGGCAGTAAAGCCTGTAAGATCTTGCATATCAAAAGTCATCTTTATTCTCTCCTGACACTTGCTTGACAATTTTCCCAGGAGTAGAATTTCATGTTAGAAATTAATTTCCTTCAGAACCACAAAGGCGATTCTCCATGTTGTCCTGTGTCCATTGTGTCTTTTGAGAAGCACAAAGCCTTCCTGTGTGCCAGTCTTTAGCCTGGACAGCTCCAGGCATCTTCCTGTTGCTCCCGAGCTCTGAGTGCCACGGTGCACACCTTCATGCTATTGTTTCCCTTCGTGTGTGAGTTCTTTTGATCTGGCAACTCATGTCTCACCAGCCTGGGAAGCATTCTTGAATGACTGTACTTCGATGTGGTTTTGCTTTGTGTCCCCACCCAAATCTTATGTCCAGTTGTGTTCCCTACGAGTCAAGGGAGGGAAGTGATTGTGTCTTGGGGGTGGCTTCCCCCATGCTGGTCTCATGACAGTGAGTGAGTTCTCACATGATCTGCTGGTTTTGTAAATGGCAGTGTTCCCTGCACTCACCTCTCTCTCCTGCCGCTATGTGAAAAAGGATGTGTTTGCTTCCCCTTCCACCATAGCTGTAAGTTTCCTGAGGTCTCTCCTGGCATGCAGAACTGTGAGCCAATTAAAGCCATTTCCTTTATAAATGTCCCAGTCTCGGGCAGTTCTTCATAGCAATGTGAAAACAAACATTTGTTGTTTATTTTTCAATGTTCTTGATTTTCTTCTTCTACAAATCCTTTTTTTTTTTTTGATATTAAAACTTCTGGAGTTATCTTGCAGCATTTTAATGTATTTCCTACATTCCATCTTTTTGTGATTTTTAAAAATCTTTCAAAGTGAGTTTTTGTATAATGCTAACAATAAAAAACATCTACCATATATATACACTATTTTCTCTAATCTATTCTCTCTTCTGAATGCTCCTTTGCTGTGGTTTTCTGTTCTCAGCCCATGAGTGAAGCATCTTCTCATCTCTCCAGGGCTGTTCACGGCAGGTCTCCTTCTGTGCCACCAGGATAGCTTCTGCCCTTCCAAGCTGTTTTTCTCCACTTGCGTTTTCAGTTTTGTCCCGATTCTCCTACGTGCTTATTCCATCCTGGCTGTCTGGTCATGATTAACACCCAGGGACCAAAAAGCTGATTGGCAACTCCAAGATGAGCAGCACTTGTACTATCCGCAGGGGTCTGTTCGGGCACATGCTGGGACACGGGTGCCTGCAAGGGTCTGTTTGGGTACATGCTGGGACACGAGTGCCTCTGTCTTCATCTCTCTAGGGGATCCTCAGCAGAAAGCCTGATCCCTCCTGCTGATGCTGGGCAGACCTCGGGAGGGAGGAAGAATCTGTGGTGCAAGACTCCGTGTGTACATGAGCACTCGAGGGACATTGTGGGAGCACCAGCTACCCCCTTGAGAAGAGCAGGTGTTCCTCAAACGCCCCAGGCTTCTGCTAAGAAGAGGGCAGAGGTATGCCAGGGGCCTGGGCTATAGAGAGGGGCCTAGAGATCCCTTCAAACTTCTTTTCAAACAGCCTTCCCCAAATTTCTCTTTTGGTTCCACTCTTCATCCCCAGTTCTGGAGGTGGATGCTGGCAAGGCCTGAGGTTTGTGAGACTTTGTGGCACTGCTCCTGCTGGCCTCAGCCTTTCCCACTGCCGCTTCTGGACTCTGTTGCATCCACTGAATCAGCCACTATGAGTCCAGCTGCCCACCCTCTCCCAGAACTTCATTACCACATGTCCCTCCAGTGCATACCATCCTTGTGGCGCTTTTCAAACAAAATGCCTTTATGTTAGATTAGGTGCATTTTCAAAACAGAAAGATAGTGAGATGTCTGTCTCAACCTATCACCTTTGATTTACAGCTGTCTTCCCAATTCAATTTGACATACAACTCAATGTATTTGAAATTATTTTGGCATGTGGTAGAGATAATATTCTAACTCTATTCAAACAAAACTTTTTTAAAATGCCATTTTTTGAATAATTAATCCTTTGCTACTCTAAAGCATGATGCTGCTGTTATTATAAATTAAGTTTTTAAATCAGTTCACCTGGTTTTAAGATCATCCATGTCCTCCCATGGACCTGAAAGTCAGTTTTCATCCCAGTACTGCCCAGTGCACCCCACCCTCACTCACGCTCTCACTTTCATACACTTTCTCACACACATATGGCATGCAAACACACACACATTCACACACATGGCATGCACATGCTCTAACACACACACATGACATGCATATGCACACGCTCTCACATACACACTCACACATGACATGCATGTGCACACACTCTCACATACCAGGAACCAGCTCAGCCCTAGAGACCCCCACCCAGGCGGTACTCAAGGAACTGAGAGGCAGACACCCAGATAGAGCAGCGAAGTGAGTCTATCCAGGGGGCGGCAGCCTTCCGAGCTGAGAGCCTCAGGGGCTAGCAGCATTCCTGGCTGAGGGCCCCGAGCGGACTCTGACCCACGCATTTATTCTCTCTGAACAGATGATTATCACTAACAAACAGATGTTCGGTATTTTCTAATAACAAAAATATACCAAGTAGGCAGCTGGTGCCTGCTTACCACTGATCACAGACAAACAAAAAAGGATTCTCCATGAGGGAGCCACAGAGGCAGGGTCAGATGTCCCGTGCTTAAAGAATTGTTTTAACCAGTATATGATATTTATACATTGTCCTGCCACTTTAGAATGCCCCAGGTAGTTTTTGACTACTTGGGTGGTGGGGGACGCAGCTAGGTTTTCGTTGCCATCGCTCTTCCTGGCAAACAATAGATTCTATCATACACTCAGCATTTTTTAATATTTACACACTTAGCATTTCTCAACAACTTAACATTACTAAACACATACACAACATGCACACACACACATGGCATACACATACATGCACACACACGGCATGCACACGCACTCTCACATGCACAACAGGCACATCCACACTCACACGGCATGCACACGCACACAGTTACATACACAACATGGACACGCACACACTCATGGCATGCACACACACTCTCGCATTCACAACATGCACACACACACTCATACCCACAACATGTGCACAGTCTCACACAACATGAACACACACTCACACACAGCATGCACAGGCACACACTCACATACACAACATGTACACACACATTCACACATGGCATACACATGCACTGTCTCATATACACACTCACACACGGCATACACATGCACACATGCACTCACACACATGAAATGTACTCACACACACAACATGCACTTACACATGGCATGCACACATACACACTCTAACATTCGCACATGCACACATATGGTCTGCACATGCACACATGCACACACACACGCTCATGTACATACCCTGGTTTGATCTTCCTGGCATAGCAGTCTCAGAGTGGATGACAGAAGACTCTCAAAAGCAGCCCCAACATGTGCCTGGGTGCCAGTGCATCCTCTGGAGTGTCCCCCACTTCTTTCAGGTTGGTAAGTTCCTATGTTTTGGGCAGCAAAGTCTGAGCTGACTACCAACTGGTTTTCTCACATTAGCCTACTCATTTGGCTCCATCATTTGTGGAAATTCTCCCAGTGTTTTGGATGTCGGAAGCAATTGAAATAGCATGGCATATTTGAACAAATACTTCAAGCCCAAATTTAGTACTTTCTCCACTGTTATAACAAGCACAAGTGTTGCCAAACAAAAACAAGCAAATGAACAATAAATAAGTAGTAAAGATTAAGCAATTTCTTCTGATTGAACAAATTTGGGGACTCGGGCTGCTAACACAGCCATGTCCAGCTTTGAGTCATGGTTAGGTGTAACATCGTCTGTGTTTGTCTTTAAATCAGAGAGGAGAAAGGAAGGACGCAAAGAATAGGCCACTTTAATTATTTCCTACCGTCCAGAAGAAATTGCCTATGGCTGACTTGGAGAAGAGCTTGCAGAAGGGCTGACTGACTTCCATCCCCAGAAAAGGTATTGATGCCTGCCGTCCTAACGGCCTCTAGCAGCTCAGGTCGGACTCCACGCAACGGCGCAGGTGGGAGAAGCAGCCTGGACAGAGAGAAGCCAGGACAGCGCAGGACACACTTTCCGAAAGTGACTGAAGATGGTGAAGGCTGTGAAGGGCGCTTGGGCTGGAAGTCAGGAACACTGAGTCTTAGTCTCAATCTGCTCTTAATTAGTTCTGTAACTCAGGGAATTAATGTATCCTCTCGAAAAATAGGGCATTTATTCTCAAAAAGGCCTCAGCTGTCTCCAAGTCACTGCCCTCACAGGTCATCCCTGAGTAAATGTTCTGCTGGCTCCCCATGAACAAGGATAGGTCACTTGTGACTTCAAGATGGCAATTTCAGACCAGCTCCTGAAAGTAAAGTCTGTTCAATTCCACACCGGCCATCTGGATTGCAAGCCTGCCTATTCAGGTGCAGAGCAAAGTCAAGGTGAGATTAGTCACCCCCCACCTACCCAGAGATGTCTTTCTTTAGTCCTCCTTCCTTGTCAAACATTCACCTTCTCTTATGTAAAACATAGATTTCCTGGGCACAAGCTGAAGTCTCACAGGAATGCACCCCTTCAGCCTCACCACCTACCTGCCTCTCTCCCTACAGGCCCCCTATCATTAGGAAATGGCTCGGCACCAACCCCCTGAAGACCTCCTCAAAAACACACAGATGTGTGTGTGGCTCCTGGCCGGACGCGCCGTAATGCCAGCATAACAAACCTCAGTGATGAGACCTGCCTCAGTCACCCATTTCAGTTTTCGATGTCAGCAACCCACTTACACTGGCATTAAAAAAATGGGGCATTTATTCTAAGGATGTAAGGGCAAGTGATGCCACTCTTTAAATGAGGCGCCCACCTTGGCCCTGCGTTGTCTTTGCCTCTGCACACTCTGTGCTTTGCTGCTGCTGTTCCTTACTCTTGTCCCTGTGGCACCCTGCAGCCAGTTCCCTGCTCTCACGACAGTTTCTCAGTCCTCGGACTCTGCTCCAAGTTCTCAGGGGGAATAACCTGACCTCTTACATCAGGCAGGTGTCATGCCTCTTATCATGCCATCAGCTGTGGCCCACAGAAGGTGCAGGCTGGGTTGTGTCTGCCGGGAACCATTCCTGTGATTCCGATGGGAATTCCCAGAGAAGAGGGTCAGGAAGATCCTGCTATAGCAGCCACCACCTTGAGTGAGAGACAGACAACGTTTACTCTTGAGGGGAAATTTAGAGTCACCCTTTTTAAAAAATCTTTTCCCTTTTTAAAATATTGTTTTTCTTTTTTCCAAGAAATCAGTATGGTAAATCGAAGAAATAATTCATCTAAAAATAGTCCTCTCTGTGAACCTGTATCCAAAATATTTGAAGTAGCCATTCCAAAAAAGTGTTATCTGCTCATAAAATGCATTTTCCGTTTTAGCTTTGAGGCCTAGCCCGTACTGAATGATCAGACATCAAGCTGGGCGAGGGGGCGGTGCCTGTGCTGAGGGCGGCTGAGGCAGGTTCAGTCCGGTTTTCCAGGTGGGCTGTGGGCCAATTTTGCAGCCTGGAACCACGGCAGCTTTGTTCACAGCCGCCTGGATTCCAGGGTGTACAAGTGAGGCTTCCTGGGGGTCAGAGCCCTGAACATGAACAGAAATGGAAAGAGAGCAGACGCTGTCTCCCCTGTGTCAGTCTCGGCATCTTCCTCAGAAGCCCAGGTGTGCGGGGGCCAGCAGCCTCGGATCAGCAGCAGGAGGCCTGCAGAGACCACAGTGTGTGGCCAGGCGAGGTCATCACAGAGTGCCGAGGCCACGCAGGAAACAAAACGTGAGGACGCTGGGCAAGGCTGCACCTGAAAACCGCTGTGGAGCCTGCTCCTGAGAAGTAGCTCTCACCTGGGGAAGACAGATGGCCCCATCTGCAGAGTCTCAGGAGCCACAGCCAGAGCCACGTGGGAGCAGCTTTTCCTCCCTTCCGATCATAACCAGCTTGGGAGACTAACCTTCAGCTGTGGCGTGTCTCAAAAACTACCCAGAGCTTCCTTTCTCTCCACATATGTTCTTCCTTCCCCCAGGACAGGCTTTCTCACGTTGTCCTCAGCTTCAGCGGCCCAACTGCTCAGACAGCCAGAAACCCTGCACTCCAGGACCTCTTGTGCTTATTTGCAGGAAGGCTTGTAAAGGAGACGAAAAATTTCAGGACCCCCAAAACTTCTTATGCAAAAGAGAAAATCCCAAATCCATAACTGTCCCTGACATCATGTATCAGCCAGACCCAAAGAGACTGGGAAAGGCCTCAGGCATCTGGAAGAGCTGCCCCCACAGATCATCCCCAAGTAAATTCTCTGCTGGCCTCCCATGAACAAGGACAGGACAATCGAAACATTAGAAATGAGATCTAAGTCCAGCTCCTAAAACTAAAGGCTGTTCAGTTGCACACTGGTCATGTCGATTACAAAGCCACCTGCCCTGGTGCAGAATAAAGTCAAGGTGAGGCCAGTTACTCCCCCACATGCCCAGAGATGCCTGGATGGGTGACTCTTCCTTTCAACCCCCTTTCTCATCAGACGTTCACCTTCTCTTATGTAAAACCAACTTAGGATTTTTGTTCTCAGTCACATTGCAGGCCAGGCTCCCAGCCGGCAATGCTCCACCTGGGCCCCACTCGGCCACACTGGCATGGCCCATCTGGCCTTGTACCATGTTATAGCTTGGACCATGTTCAGTGGTTCCTGAGTTCTTGTACCACACCAAAGAAGAATGAGGATATGCTGGACATTGAAGGATGAGGAGGAGAGAAAAGAATTTTATTGAGTGTTGAAAATGGCTTTCAGTAGAGAGGGAGCATGAGGTTGGTCTTCCTACCCAAGGTGGGAAAGTTCCTCCATGTGCCTGGGTCCAGGGCCTTTTATAGACTCAGAATGGGAGTGTGTGCTGATTGGTTTGTGAGTAAGCAAAAAGGTTAAAAGAAGACACCACTTAAAGTTGGGCACAACAGTGTAGAAAACCAATTAGGAAAGTGTAGGTAAATGTAAAATAGGTGAAGGGTGGGGACCAATCAGAGGAAAGTGTGCCTAAAGGGAAGAAAAGTTCTCAATCTGGTCCAAAGTTTTAACCTGTAGCTTGGCTTTCAGGCTTTCAACTGCCTTTGGCTCGGAGGTGGGGTTTCACTGGGTACCCCCCCATCTGCCTGGACATTTGGCTGCCTCCTGCTGCTCTCATGTCCACCTTCTAAACAAGCACATCCAAATGCCATTAGTATAGGAATAAGGAAAAGGACAAAGACTAGTCTTAACTACTTCCTGCTGACAGCGGCTGCTGTTTTGGGAAACAACAGTGGGGGCTTCCTCAGAGGCCTTTCTAAGGGTCCCTGGCAGAAGGAGCCATTGTCTAAGTCTCCTGTTACATGACCATTTGGAGTTTGATGGTCTGAAGGTGAAAAGGGACAAACTGTGTTACTAGAGGACATGAATCAAAATGAAACAAGGGGAAAGGACAGCTCAGAAATCCCAAAGCTGCCGGCTTGCCCAGATAACTGGTGGCTAGAGTTAAGCCTGCTAAGATGTAGGTGCATAGGGCTTGGCTTTGGTTAGCTCCCTTGGTCTTATTTTCCCAAAAGAGGAAACCTCTGGGTTATAGGCACCCTATTTACTCCCATCACCTGGCAGGATTTGCATGATAATTAGAACTAGAATATATTCATCCATCCCTTCTATTTCTTCTGAGCTGCAACGAGAGATCACTGGTTGCTTGACAAGAATAAGTAGGGTTAGTCTAAAATGCAGGCAAAAACTTAAAAACAACTGATGATTAGAATTTAATGACTAATGTATGGTAAGTTTTGAAACATAAATTTTCTCTCTTTAGTCCTCATTTTTGTCAAAAGCAAATCATGATAGGACTGAATTGTTTGCAAAATAAACTTTAGTCTTACACTTGGCCTGATTATTTGCATAAAGTACGGAAGAATAATTATTTTTCACATAGGCTTTTAAAATCAGCTTTGATGGAAGTCTGTTCCACAAAGAATCTCACATAGGACGTTTTAAAGCTGAGCCCAGCCATGAGTTTTTACCCTCAAATACCTATGAGTTAGGTAAATTCCTCTCTTCTGGAGGTTTCAAGATAACATGGGCTCCTGGGCCTGTTAGAAAGTAACATTCTTTACTTACCACAGATTAGGAACCCTGTACAGGACTGTGTTGACATGGTATGAGGCCAGTTTTCTCAAGGGGCTTTTACTGTCTTTGCAAATCAAGCACATTCTTTAAAGGGAAGCACAACCTTCCAGTCAAAGTCATGTTAAAACAACGAACAAATTTCTACAGTTGCATCCTGTTGCAAAAGAAAATGGATTGTTATTGCATGGATGCAAAACAACTATATTGCCGTAAGTTAAGATTACTCACAAATAGTTTCCAAATTCTAGAGAAACCAGGTAGAGAGGAACAAACATGTATCAAATTTTGTTCATAGGAGTATAACTTACTTAACTATTAAAGGCTGTAAATATCTCAAACCAAAAGTTTCCTTGATTTTAGAAAACAAAACAAGGATCAATCACATTTTAAGCAAAACATGAGAAAGATAACTTCAGTTTTCTGTTAGTTCAGTCCATTTCATTAACTCTTATTCTGGATATTCATGAATATTTCAGCTCCTTATGAGTTCTGTATGTTTTCCTCTATTCCAATGCTACAATCTCCAAAGTTATCAGAAACCTGCATTGGACAGCACCTGTCAAAGCCCTATAACTGATTATAAACCATCTTTTGGGCTGGATGCAGTGGCTCATGCCTTAATCCTAGCACTTTGGGAGGCTGAGGTGGGTGGATCACGAGATCAGGAGTTTGAGACCATCCTGGCCAACATAGTGAAATCCTGTCTCTTNCTCTTCTAAAAATACAAAATTTAGCCAGGTGTAGTGGTGTGCACCTGTAATCCCAGCTACTCAGAAGGCTGAGGCAGGAGAACTGCTTGAACCCAGGAGATGGAGGTTGCAGTGAGCTGAGATTGTGGCATTGAACCCCAGCCTGGATGATAGAGTAAGACTTCATCTCAAAAACAAAACAGAACAAAACAAAAACATCTTTTGAAAAGGATTGAAGCAAGACAACAATTGTTTGTGAATGACAAAATGTCTTCAGTGTAGTTATAGTCAAAAACATGATTGACAAAGAAATTTGGTTATTTCTGTGGTTTACAATAACTTAACATAACCTTAATTATGATTGATAGCATATACTCAGAAATTAGAATTTTAGAAATCCCATAGAATTTTGGAACACATATTAATATTATTCACTAAAATATAACCTGAAGAAGATTAAACATTATTTTGGCAATCCCAAGTGACTAAACACATCAAATAAATGTGGTTACATTTCTTTTGGATACTCCTGGGGTTCTCTGTAGCATCCAGTAGTTAGAAAAGACAACCTTGAAACTGAAGTTTGATTTTGGGAAGACTGTCAAATACTTTAAAGATTTAAAACATTTATTTATTTATTAGAAAAAATGATGACTCAAAACTTTTAAAACAAGGCAAAAACTTTTACTCGTTAAGAGGGAAGACTTAGTTTTAAAAAAAAAAAAACCAATGTCTCTTATCTTCTTTTTCTCAGCAGCATATACTCAAAGCAAACAAAAATCTTTTATTATTCTTTACTATTATATGAAAATCCTGTTAATGGGAGAGAAAGCCAACTTCTACCCTTGCATTGATTTACTTAATGTCAACTCCAAATTTTCAATAAAACCTTACAGATAATTTTATTCAATCTTAACCAAGTTGACTATGAGGTGAGATTCTTGTAAACCTTTCATAATTCTTTACAATTTTTTGTTAATATGGTCCCACACAGAGTTTCTTTTACTAGATTATTTTTAAAAACCTTTTACCACTTGTTTAATCCTTTAGGTTTATCTTATCTAAACAAACCTTTGTCCCTCTAAACTGGGAAAACATTTACATTCCCATGCCTTCTTATTTTCTTTTACTAAAAACACATTTTGCTTTCCTTACACACTTTGTATGTATATCTATTTTCAGTAGTCTCAATTACATGTTATAATGGTAACTCTGAGAAATTTTTTTATTTTAATGTAAAACCTGATACGTTATTTTAGTTATGTGCTTATTTAATTATTATTTTAGTTAGGTGCAGATAAGGTCTGATTCTTTCCAGCATAATTACTGGTGTGGTTAACTCCATATGTCCCTAGACTTTACTTAATTGTAAAGCAGGCAAGTCGAACAGTTCTCAAAAGCCAATGAAGCAGTTTGTAAACTTAAAACATTCAGCAAATCTAGTGTCTGAGCTATATAATTTAGACCATATATTTATACTTTGAAGATCCTTATATTTTACCAAGTATCTTTCAAACTTATTTCTCAAATATTGAAGTCACACGAACTAAAAGGCATTACAGCTTTGATTTTTCCTTCAAAAAATATTTGATATAATGCTCATTTTTAAGCCAATTAATTAAAGCTCTTTTTTATATAACCATCACACACAACACATATATGTTTACACAGAGAGATAGAAGAAGATTCAGTAGTTGTGAGATGTTTTCCATTTGCCAATCTCTTGATTGGATTACCGGCCTCAGAGTGGGCCCCTTCAAGAAGCAGAGCTAGGAAAGCATGCAGTTCCTGGGGCCTAATCAACAGGCAAACCTGGAGGATAAAAACAGATTTTAAAAGGGATCTATTTGATTTTAATTACTGGGGTTCCACGAGGAAAACAGAGGGTTTTTTTTCCCAAAATGTTGTCCTTGCTACCTTCTGTTTTTCCTAAGGAGTTGCTTGTTCTCAGAAGTTATCTTAGGGCCTCTCTTGTGTGCACCAAGTGTGGCAAGACAAAATGTAGAAAAACAATTGAGTTGACAGAAAAATAAAAAAATAAAAAACTTTTAAACAAGATCCAAGAAGAGAAGAAAACATAAAGACCTTTTAAATATACCTATAGCTTGAATATCTACTTCTAATTAAGCTCAGCACTCTTTAAGAAAATTCTTTAAATCTCTTGTTACCCAACTTTAGTCTTGCCAAGCAGCCAATGTTTCTGGCTTTTGAACTTTATCAAAAGTAATCTTGCAGGTGAAACCAACAAGCATCAACTAAAGTTATGATTTAACTGCAAGTGTATGAAGTATTTTCAAAGAGTGGTAAGTAGTTTTTTACAAAATCTACCATCTTTAAAGGTTGCTCAGAGAAAGGAAGATTTAAGAAAGGAATCTAGAAGTTATTCATGGAGGGGAAGAGAATCAGCAAATGGTAAAAGTCACACATATATTAACCAGAAAGTATTCATTCCCTAAGCCGGGATTGAACCTGGGCCACCATTGTGAAATGGCGGAGACCAAAAGAAAGTACTGCCATGTGGTTACAAGATCAAGCTCCCAAGGATGTAAAGCAAGATGGAGAACTAGAGCAAAGTTTGTTACTGACCAGTTTGCTGGGCTGGCCTGAATGGCAGGATTATATGGTCCTAGGCCCCCATTCTACCCTAAGGTACCCCTCCTTATGACAGAACCATACAGAAAAACACACAAAGCACACCAGATTGGCTACAGCTTAAGACAAATCCTTTCTTCCATTAATCAACCTTTACAGAGTATTTAAAAAGTGATCTTATCATTCATTTTACTGGTTTGCCCAGGGAGAGAGAGCCAAAAGTCTGACTGGTAAAAAAAACTTGTACCCTTTTGCTGGCGTGTCAGACTTCTGGGTTCCCTTCCCCCAGGCTCAATTTTAAGCCAAACAGTTTCAGGTTTGTGGATGCATCCAAGCGGAGTGTCCTGTGGTATGGGGACACAATCACACATCCACAAAAAGAGGACAGAGTAGAGGAGGAAAAAAGAAAAATAAGGCTTTTTTTTTTCAAAGGAATCCCAGTGATTCAGGAGGTATTTGAGAGAAGTAAAGACTGAAGATGATTAGAGACCCATCCAGAAAGAGGGAACAAGGTGTCCTGAGTTCCTTTCACTTTCCAGTGAATGCCCAGGGCACATGAGGGAGAGAAAGCAGAGGCATCCCCCTTCCTTCTTCCATTCTTATATCCCGGAGTCCCAGCCACCTTGGCAGGGCACTGCCCATGGGTTCTGCCCATGGGTGCCAATGCAGCTTTCACACATGTTCACAGGGGCCTAGGGGGAGGGAATTATCTGCACTCACCCACACACTGCCTGTACCCCCACTGTCGGTAACCTTTGAGTTCCCCAGATCTCATATATGCCATGGATACTAGTATGACCTGTGTCCATGAAATGGGGGGGCCTAATGGGCAGGACTCAGTCATGCTCAGCTGTGTTGTGCTCCTTGACTCCCATTGTCATCTGTCTCTGTGTCCCTCAGATCCAGTTTTCCTTACTTGGGCTTCAACCAGAAGCTCGGAATTGATGGGCCAAAAACGTGTCTTGGGAGGGTTCCTGGACTCATGAAGTCCCAGGTAGGCCTCCCCAAACTGCAGCCAGTGGTCGGTGGGGTGGCTCCTCCGCTGCTGCCTTACCACAAGTCAAAGATAAAGCTGAAGCTGTGGAGCTGGGTCCTCCTCAAACAAGGGAGAGAAAAGGGAGTCCCGTGAATTGGGGACCTGGCCTAGTAGGACACATTTCAAAACGAAAAACACCTCTCACATAGGAAAGGGCCCTGTATCTCAGGGTTGTGTTAATGCCTGACATGGTGGAGAAAAGAAAAAAAGACAGCTTAAGTGCATGATGCGGGGGATGCCTGGAGGAAAAAAACCCTTGCTCTATGCAAATGGGTTCCTTCAACAGGGGAAAAACTAAATTGTTGTATCCTCCTTCTGGTTCAGACTGAGCTGGACCCCTCGGCCAGGGAAGGAAAGGCTCTGTGGGCACATGGTGGGAGGGAGCAGTGGGTGGGCTATGCTGGCGAGTTGGCCCCACAGGGACCCGGCCCCTAAGATCACCCTGGTGCCTGGGCTGCGGCTGCGGCTCCCTCCCACCTGGCGCAGCCATCAGATGCAGCAAGTCCATACAGTGGACACGACCACACACCCCAGCCGGGAGAGGAGGGGGCCGGGGAGCCGCTGTATAGCTGTCCATCCCATCATGCGTGCCTGCAGCCATGGGCTGGGGCGGAGAACGTGCCGCTAAGAACAGACAGAAATCACATTGTTCTGAATCGCATATCTGATGACTGGTCCAAATGCTCGTTCTGCCTGGTAATAACTCTGCAGTGTACAGCAATACCTTTAAGGTTATAAATGAAGAGATAGGAGCCATTTCACACCATGAAAGAAGGAAGGAAAAATACCATAGAAGAGCCTGGGGGTCCTGGCTGACACTGCGATGGGCAGTTGGGGACAGAGCCTATCTAGGGGTCTTCTGGCAACACCAGGAGTGGCCTCGGCCAGATGCCTTTGGTGGCCCCAGGACCTTATTCCAATCCCATGTGACAGCTAGACCTCCGTGGAGGGAAACAAAGCTACTCCTTTCACCCAAAGAGAGAGCGAGGTGGCAGGGTCCCATCCTGTCCTCGGTAATGTACCATTCCTTCCTAATCGGCTCACCAGTGCGTTGGTGCCTCATCTGCCTTCAGAGAAATGGCTGACAACAAGAGGTCTCAGAAAGAATTGAAGAGTTTATGTCTTCATTTACTCACCCTTCAGGGAGAGTCCCCAAATGATGCTGAATTTTTCTTCTCAGTCACTTTGCAAGCCAGGAGCCCCCAAACAGGTGTTAACTCCCCACACGGGCCTTGCTCAGCCACACTGTGTGGCCCAGCTCGCCTGTGCTAGGGCGTGTACCCACACCCGCCAGTTCCCAAGCTCTTGCCTGGCACCCAGGAAGAATGAGAATATGCTGAATGTTGATGGATGAGGAGGGCAGAGAAGAATTTTATTGAATGTTGAAAGTTGTCTTCAGCAGAGACGGAACGTGGGGTTGGTCCCCCTACCTAAGACAGGAAAATCCCCGGGTGAGGCTGGGTCTGGTGTCTTTTATGGACTCAGAATGGGGAGTGTGAGCTGATTGGTTTGTGAGTATCCAAAAAAGTCTAAAATGAAAGCACCACTCAAAGGTGGGCACGACAGCATAGAGAAACCAACTAGGAAAGGGCGAGTATGCATAAAATAGCTGAGGGTGGGGACCAATCAGAGGATAGTGGGCCAGGCAGGAAGACAAGTTCTCAGACTGGTCCAAGGATTTAACTTGTAGCTTGGTTTTCAGGCTTTAAACTGTCTTTGGCTTGGATGTGGGATTTCACTGGGGACCCACCCCTCTCTGCCTGGGCATTTGGCTGCCTTCTGCTGCTCTCAGAACAGATTTGCCTCCGGGAAATGCAATGATGCCCTACCACCTGCTTGTCCCTCTATAGGTCCCCCCACCATCATAAGGAAACATATTAGTACTAACCCTGAAAACCTCTTCAGAAAAGCAGTGGTAGATGTGTTGCGGGGGATCAGGTTTTTCCAGGATATGCCCAAAAACTGGCACCACACACCTCAGGGTTGAGATGCCTGCCTCAACCTTCCATGGTCCGCCTTCACCAGCCGGCATCTCAGCCACTGCACCACCCTTTCCCTCAGCCCGAGGGCGTCTTGGGACCAGGGCCTGGATGTTGTCGTTATTTGCTTCTGCGTTTCCTAACACACATTGGCAACTTCATCAACAGCTGGGCAGGCATTTGAAAGAACACATGAAACTAATCACGCACCATCCCGTAATGCAGACAACACCAATCTCATCTCACCAAGTAAGACCATCCTGCTCCTCAGGAGTCATCTGTCCATTTAATTCTAGCAGAGAGTCCACCTTTTGTGGACCAATGAAAGAACAATTTTAAACTCTGACATTTTACCGTGGTCAAGTGTGCTAAGGAGTAAACAGTTTGTTCAACCAACACGACGTGATGAGCGAAGTTCTGACTCTCCCATGTTCTTGAACAGGGCTTCACTGAGCATTTCACCATTTCACCATTTCACCATTGCCCTGCAGGCAACCAACATGACGTGATGAGCGAAGTTTTGACTCTCCCATGTTCTTGAACAGGGCTGCACTGAGCATTTCACCATTTCGCCATTGCCCTGCAGGCAACCGACATGACATGATGAGCGAAGTTTTGACTCTCCCATGTTCTTGAACAGGGCTGCACTGAGCATTTCACCATTTCACCATTTCGCCATTGCCCTGCAGGCAACCGACATGACGTGATGAGCGAAGTTTTGACTCTCCCATGTTCTTGAACAGGGCTGCACTGAGCATTTCACCATTTCACCATTTCACCATTGCCCTGCAGGCAACCAAAGTCACAAGGACCTAAAATGGCCACACCCCTCAAGTAACCAAAGTGACCAGGACTGGAGATGGCCACGCCCTGAAAGTAATCAAAGTGCCGGGAAGTGAAGACTCCACGGTGACTGGTGGAGCAGAGCCGCAGCTCTTGCCTCCCAGTGGGTCTAATGAACATGCACCTTGTAAGCCGAATCTCTTCCCAGGTTGCCTCTGGCCCTGCTGGCTCATCCTCCTCTCTGCCCACACCCCCTCAGCTTCCCCTTTCGGCTTCCATGCTCTGCAGAACCCAGAATCAGCCGCACGAGCAGCCCTGCTTTCCTCCAGCCGGCCCGAGGCTTGGATGCCATCTTTGGGCAGGTGCACACCTTATCTACAGAGAACCAGGCTCACTTCCGTGCTGATGAAAGAAGTCATCCCCACCCTCCGGGCGCTCTCGTGAAATAACACTGGACAGCTCCTCCACAGGACTGCACCTTCTTAAATAACCGGTTATATTAGTTCTGAGCATGCAAAATCAGTACTCACAGGAGGACACTAAGGCTTGGGAGATGCAGGGCACTTGTCTGGGTATATCAGGTGAGTAGTAATCCGAAGGACTCACGCCCAGCCCCATAGGAAACCCATGCGATACACCAGAAATTGCCATTGTTCTGTCCATTGTTCTGCCTTCTCCCCAGGGGTTCTGCCTTCTGATGGGAGACATTTTCACCCTAAAATCTTTCCTAATTTCTCTGCGACCCAGTGAAGTTCCCGAAGGCCTACATCAGACACTCAGTCAAGATGCTGTGTTGTGAGTGTGTTACATGCTGCCTTTCTATGTGACAAACTTTGTTTAGATTATTGTATCATACAATTAAAAACCCTACCTTAGCTCTGTAATAACTCCCTTCACGTAGTCCTAAAGATCAGACGCCAAACTTCCCCAGACAATCTGAGATCCCTCCATATTCTCATTTTTTCTTGTCCTTTTTTCCAATACCATTCCAAAAATACTGCCAAAATCTCGACGGTAGGGGTGTTTATTCTCTGTGATGATGATTTTCTAAGTCAAATTATCCTTTTCTTCTTGCCAGGGTGGTGCGAGGAGGAATGGAGAACTTTTCTTTTTGATAAGGATGACTAATATTTAATGGAAAATCGTGGCAGGTTCCAGTTCAACTTTTGCCTGATGCATAGACATAGAAAATAATTTATGTAAGCAAAGCTGTAGTGCTAGCATTTAACTAACGCCATTGCAAATCAGGTGGGTCCCCTTCCTGCAGTATCTGATGAGCGCATAAAGGGGCAGCTGGATAACAGGAGCATCAACGGCTCACTGACCGAATGGCCTCTGGACCACACCTGCGGAGCTGTGCCAGAGGCCAGTGACCAGCAGCACCCACAACGCACAACAATGCCGAAAACAACCTGCTCTCAGGCCAACCAGCCATGGCCGGGTGGGCACACGTCCTATTCAGCCTGTGACGCTGAGCACACCACCCATGCCCCGGAACTTGTCTTCTTCCTGTAAAGTCGTTACTGGGAATTCCTTGAACCAGTCCCATGAAATAATTCTGCAAAGGACACACTCTTGTGAGCCATCGCTGTGTCAGAGCCTTGTTGAAGTCACTTTTCAGTGTTTTTTTTTTTACCTTGGCTGGATGTCTTGTGAGTTTTCTCTCCACGTTAAGCAGCACAGGATTAACTGCAACTTTCAACTGAGCATGAGAGGAGAAAGAATCCTCTTTTATGTGGAGACACCATCCCCTACTTGGGGAGGCCTGTGTGTTTCTGCTTTGGTAATTAAATGGTGAATAACAGGCAGTAAATGAAAAGAGACAAGAGAATCACTCAATTCAGAGTGAAAGGCGCTGATCCAATCATGCCATCCAGGTGCGAGGAATCGTTCTGCAGGACGGGAATGCAGGAGCCTCACAGCCCAAGGACCCTGCGGGAGGAGGCCCAGGACAGCCACACGGATGGTGCATGTGGCGCCAGCTGACAGAGGCAAGCTTTGCCTTGGCCCGGACTCTAAGCAAAGCGCAAGGAAGCTGGATGAGAAACAGACTGATCATGAGGTTGAGAGGAAAACGACCGCACCCTGCAGGCAACCGAAGTCGGGACCCTGAAGAAAACACTCCAGTAACAGCCAGGGCCATCTGATTCCTCATCCAGAGAGAGCCAGACTCAGGACCCACGAGGCTGGACTGGCCACTGGCTGCAGCTCTGACTCGGGGCAGGGACGCCGCCCATGTCACTTTGCTCCAAATCCTGAACTCAGAACCTCAGCTTCCCTCTGGTTGTAATAGTCCACGTTCACCACTCACGTCACACGCAAGGTCTTGTCCTCACCCTCTCTTGAAATCTCTTTCTTCTCCCAGAACCTCACTGCTTCCTGGCCTCACATCTTCATTCCTGTCTTTTGAGCCCTTAACTCTCACCTCATTCTGATTCCTGCAACAACTTCTTTTTGTCTTCACCTGCTTTGAAACTTTCAATCTAGGAATAGTTCAACTCTCTATTTCCTCGACTAAGACACTGCCCAGACCAGTCATTGCAAAATATCAGCCTGGAGACAGTCAGGATGGGCTTTCCATAAGTCAAAAGAGGCTCGCTGTAAATGATCTTGTTCTCAGATTAGAGCTCTCCTAAGTGTTAGTGTTAAAATAAATGCTGTTATATGATGTCATGTTAATACTCTATAGGAGATTTTTTAAAGATTTT
This sequence comes from Cebus imitator, assembly GCF_001604975.1. Lineage (NCBI taxonomy): Eukaryota > Metazoa > Chordata > Mammalia > Primates > Cebidae > Cebus > Cebus imitator. The sequence continues at coordinate 447,928 of NW_016107695.1, read as the reverse complement.
TTGCAGTGGTTGTTTTTTATCAGTCTTGCTTTGAAAAAACAAAGACAACTTATTTCATTTCCCCACATTTTCTATTTTATTTGCTCAAAAGTATTCAGTAGTGTGAGATTCCCTGGACTAAACAATATTCACTGTGCCTCCCCGACATCCCACAAAAGCCTAGTCACACAAAGCCTCTGGCATCCGGATCCATCTGACGCGCTGATGGGGTGAGCAGAGGGGTCTTTCCCAGCCCTGGGAGCGCGCAGCAGTGGTGGGAAGCAAAATCAGATAAGCCTGTGGAGCCTCAGCACAGCTCTGACTGTGGCCAGAAGGAAGCCGGGAGGGGCAGGGTCACACTGTTCTCAGGTGAGACTGGGTGACCTCCCGGGGTGTGGAGGGCAGATTTCCCTGGGTGTGGAGAGTGAGCTCATCTGCAAGGCAGCTGGGAGCCTGGGGCTGGTGGATGTGGGCAGGGAAGGGGCCTGCCATGCTGCCCTCAGCAGGTGTCCCTGCCCTCTGTTGCCAAACCTTACCCCTGCTGGCTCCTGGAAATTGGAGGCTGAGCCGACCAGGGTTCCATTCAAGAGGCAGAGCTGGTGACACCAAATGAACACCTGTTATCAAGGCAGCCTGCAACTTGATGACAACAGACGCATGAGGGGCTGAGGGCTGCTCTCTCACTCCATGCTGGGCCTCAAGAGAAGTGAGTGAGGGCAGGAAGCGGAGAGGGAGATTGAAGCCAGGGGTAGCCTGGCCCCATCCAGCCTCCTTGACCTGTGAGCCTGGACGGGCAGCAGGAGCTTGCAGGCCAGGGCCCAGGCTCAGGAAGGACAAAGGAGCAGGAGATGGGGGCTCAGCTCTCAGACCCTGCCACCAAGGTGAGCAGCAGGGGACAGCAGAGAGGGGAGGGAGGGAGTAGAGAGGAGGGAGCCAGAAAGGAGGGAAAGGAGAAGAAGGGCAGGAGAGGAGGAGGAAGAGAAGAGGAGAGGGACTTGCCCCATCTGCCTCCTCTATCCCATGCAGATTCTCTCTGCAGTAACCAACTTGCCCCGAGAGGCTTTAAAACAGGGCTGTCCAGTCTTTTGGCTTCCCTGGGTCACACTGGAAGAAGAATTGTCTTGGGCCACACATAAAATACACTAACAATAGGTGAGACAATGGGGTCTTCTAAATATGCAATCATGTTGTCTGCAAATAGAGACAATTTGACTTTCTCTTTTCCTAATTGAATACCCTTTATTTCCTTTTCTTGCCTGATTGCTGTGGTTAGAACTTTCAATACTACGTTGAATATGAGTGGTGAGAGAGGGCATCCTTGTCTAGAGCCAGTTTTCAAAGGGAATGCTTCCAGGTTTTGCCCATTCAGTAGGATATTGGCTGTGGGTTTATCATAAATACCTTTTATTATTTTGAGATACAGTCCATCAGTAACTAGTTCAGCATGAGTTTTTAGCATAAAGCACTGTTGAATTTTGTCGAAGGCCTCCTCTGCATCTATGGAGATAATCATGTGGTTTTTGTCTTTGGTTCTGTTTACATGGTGAATTACATTTATAGACTTGCATATGTTAAATCAGCCTTGCATCTCCCGAATGAATCCTACTTGATCATGGTAGATAAGCTTTTTGATGTGCTGTTGCATTCAGTTTGCCAGTATTTTATTGAAGATTTTTGCATCTATGTTCATCATGGATATTGGCCTGAAGTTTTCTTTCCTCGCTGAGTCTCTGCCGGGCTTCGGTATCAGGATGCTGTTGGTCTGATAAAATGATTTGGGAAGGATTTCCTCTTTTTGACTGTTTGGAATAGTTTCAGAAGGAGTGGTGCCAGCTCCTTGTATGTCTGGTAGAATTCGGCTGTGAACCCATCAGGACCTGGCCTTTTTTTTGGCGGTAGGCTCTCAATTGCTGCCTCAACTTCAGACCTTGATATTGCCATATTCAGGGTTTCAACTTCTGCCTCATTTAGGCTTGGGAGGGTGCAAGTGTCCGGGAATTTATCCATTTCTTCCTGGTTTACTGGTTTATGTGCATAGAGCTGTTTGTAGTAATCACTGATGGTACTTTGTATTTCTGTGGGATCCGTGGTGATACCCCTTTAGTATTTTTTATAGCATCTATTTGATTCTACTCTTTTCTTTTTTGTTGGTCTGGCTAGTGGTCTATCTATTTTGTTGATCATTTTAAAAAACCACATCCTGGATTTATTGATTTTTTGAAGAGTTTTTTTTGTGTCTCTATCTCCTTCAGTTCTGCTCTGATCTTAGTTATTTCTTGTCTTCTGCTAGCTTTTGAATTTGTTTATCTTGCTCCTCTGGCTCTTTTATTTGTGATGATAGGGTGTCAATTTTAGATCTTTCCTCACTTCTCATGTGGGCATTTAGTGCTGTAAATTTCCCTCTAGAAAATGCTTTAAATGTGTCCCAGAGATTCTGGTATGTCGTGTCTTCATTCTCATTGGTTTCACAGACATCTTTATTTCTGCCTTCATTTCATTATTTATCCAGTAGTCATTCAGGACCAGGTTGTTCAGTTTCCATGTAGTTGTGCGGTTTTCAGTGAGTTCTTAATTCTGAGTTCTAATCTGATTGCCCTGTGTCTGAGAGTCTGGTTGTTATGATTTCTGTTCTTTTGCATTTGCTGAGGAGTGATTTACTTCCAATTATGTTGTCAGTTTTAGAGTAAGTGTAATGTGGTACTGAGAAGAATGTATATTCTGCAGATTTAGGGTGGAGAGTTCTGTAGATGTCTATTAGGTTTGCTTGGTCCAGATCTGAGTTCAAGTCCTGGATACCCTTGTTAATTTTCTGTCTCATTGATTTGTCTAATATTGACAGTGGAGTGTTAGAGTCTCCCACTGTTATTGTGTGGGAGTCTAAGTCACTTCTGAGGTCATTAAAAACTGTATTGGGTGCATATATATTTAGAATCATTAGCTCTTCTTGTTGCATTGATCCTTTTACCATTATGTAACGTCCTTCTTTGTCTCTCTTGATCTTTGTTGGTTCAAAGTCCATTTTCTCAGAGACTAGGATTGCAACCTCTGCT